>NW_025318899.1:27095000-27249912 GCF_018153725.1 Drosophila mojavensis
CAACCCTGAATTAATAAAATTATGTTTTTAAATTCGAATATAAATAATTAATTATTTGAAATAAATATATAAGCTAAAAATTCCACAATAAAAAATACATTGCACACATATTTCTTTATTTTTTCCTCTTTCTTTTAACAGATACACACAGCAGAAAACAGCTGACAATATTCGAATGTATTCAATATACAACATTTAATATCTTCTGCTGCTCACTCACTCACTTCGTTTCTTTTCGGGTACATATATTTTTGTGCAGCCGAGAGAAACACGACTTCAGTCGCTCACTCATTCTCATTATACTCATTCACGAAAGTGAATCATTATATTGGTTTTGTGCAATGTCCGTCTTGCTGTCCGTCCGTCTGTCCGTCTGTCCGTCCGTCCGTCTGTCCGTATGAACGCAATCTATTTCGGCGCTATTGAAGCTAGAGACTTGAAATTTGGAACACATACTCGTGTATATCTCCGATTTATAAAGTGTTAAAATTTTCCCGATCCGCCCACTAGGGGCGTGGCAAATCGGAAAATGCATTTTCCGATATACCAGAAATCATGTTAGTTAAAGAGCTAGAAAGCTGAAATGGTATGTAGGTCCGCGTTGACCACCCAAGATCACGAGCTATGGCGGATATATCTACGCCCATTGGGGTCGTGGCAAATCGGATAAAACTGTATCTCCTAAAGTTGTAAACCTAGAATGCTGAAATTTTGCACGTCAGCTAATGGTATGATTCTATAAAGTCTAAAGATAAATTATAAGTCTACGCCCATTGTGGGCGTGGCAAATCGGACCTGAAGATATAGTGATTTTTTAAATTCTCCTATATTTTGGACACTATTGATGGCAGAGACCTCAAATTTTGTATATATACTCGGACTGATCACCCAAGACCAAAAAGTTTTGTCGGATATATGTCGTGGCAAACCGCAAAAGTTTATATCTCCTAAAGTATAATAGCTAGAAGCTTCAAATTTTGATAGTTGAGTTACGGCTAGCCTCCTCTATCGATTCCCCAAAAATAATTTTTACGCCTCTTTAGGGGCGTGGCATATCGAAAAAACCTGTATATTCTACAGTATTAGAGCGAAACTTAACTACTGAATTGTTGATGGGATGTGAATGAGTATTCCGCAGTCGGTAACGCCCGACTGCAACGTTCTTACTTGTTTCGTTTTGTACAAGTTTTCACTCAATTCAATGATGACTTTGTACAGTTGAATGTGCTTTTTTTGCCATTCATGCAGACGTCTAATATGTACATACATATAATTTCAAAAGCACGTTTTTTCTCCGCGAATCCCGATGTTGCCACATTCGCTTATCTTCGCTAAGTTGCCACACTAAGTCAATCAGCTGACTACAGCTGATCGTAGTGTGGGCTGTAGGCAGTGTGCCCAATCCGTCTTGAAATAAATTTGTCTGTTTTGAGCAAGGGCCTTTTATTTTGACTCGGCTGCAATATTATGAATGGAAATTCTTGCGACAATTTCTTGAACTTCCGTAACATATTACAGCATTTTGAAAATTGATGTTGTTTGCCATTCCACCCTGACCAGCGTTCTTACCACCGATCAGTGAATGATATTTATTTTTCTGTGATTTAACCAATTGAGTGTAAACACTAAAAGGCGTGTAAACTTAAATATAGTGAGTAAACACGAAAAAGATCACATACACAAGAATGGACATTCGTCAATTTTTCGTTAAAAGACCTAGGTTAGAAAATCGGGAGGTAAGTAAAAATTGTCATATCGAATACTACAAGTTGGAATATCAAGTGAATCATCATGTTTTGGATTTCCTCAAACTTACGGTTATAAAAATATATTACATTTCATTTAGGACATTTAGCGACAAAACACGTTCATTGATGCATTGAATCATTGTTGAGAGTCTTTTTACCCCACGGTTCATCGGTATTTGCAAATTGCTGCGACGCTTCCAGTCTCTGTTGCTCCGAGCGAACGAATTTTCAATGGGTTCAGGGTATAATGGTTTTGTTAAAAGTATGTAACAGGCAGAAAGAGGCGTGGCAGACCCCACAAAGTATATATATTCTTGATCAGGGCGACGAGATGAGTCGATTTGGCCCTGTCCGTCTGTCTGTCCGTCCGTATGTATGAACGCGTCGATCTCAGAAGATATAAGAGTTAGAGACTTGAAATTTTTTTTCCTAGGTCCGTGTGTATCACGCGCATATCAAGTTTTTCTTTTTATATCGATAACTACTCCCGATATTTTATTATCGATTAAAAACCTTATCGAAAGCTAGTTATTTAATTCTATCTCCTACACCTTTAGAGCTAGAGCTTGCAAATTTTAAATGTAGACTTATATGTATTTTATATAATTTCGATTTTTGTTGTAATTTACCCCCACCCCTACATCCACCCCCTCACCCTCACCTTTGTAAAAGGCGTATTTCAAATACTAGAGACTTGTGCTTTGGCAATTACATGCACATTCATGTTATAATCAGAATCTGAAAGTTTCATGAAGATCGTACGTCCATAAAAAAAGTTATTAAACAATTAAGCTCTCATAGTTAGCGCACACTGCAGCCCATGCGTGTTTATGCGTGGGTGCTTGTGTGTGTATGTGTTTGTGTATGTGTGTGTATGTGTATGTATTTATGTTTTTTTTTTTTTTTTATATTCATTTATTGACAAAATAACAAATTGCAAGTTGCGTGGTGGCTAGGATAGCGCGCGGTGCTTGCGGGACGGCCGTAAAGCATTGCTTCGCAAGCACTATGCGCTACCTTAGCCTGGGACAGCTCGTCTTCTCAGTCGCTCGACTCTGCGGAGCTCCATCATCACCGTGGCCGCGAAGGTGCTTGTTAGTTCCCAAGCTTCCTCCGATTCCAGCATGGCGTTGACTAAGTTGTCCGCTCTGATGGAGCGGCCCACTGCCTCTTCCAGACGACGCCTCTCCTCCAGGAACCGTCCACATTCGAAAAGAATGTGGTTGGCGTCTTCCACATGCTCTCGCTCGCACCAGGGGCGCTCGTCAGATTCCTCGTGGCCAAAGCGCTTCAAATAGCTCCGAAAGCATCCATGACCCGAGAGGATCTGCGTAAGGTAGAAGTTAACCTCGCCATGTTTGCGTTCAACCCATGGTTCAAGCTCCGGGATGAGCTTGTGCGTCCACCGCCCTTTAGCTGAGCTATTCCACCTTCTTTGCCATCGTGCGATGCTGTTCGCCCTGACAGCGTTGAGTCGCGTAGGCCCGTGCGAATTCCGCTCCACGGCTTCGGCGACCAAATACTCCAGTGGCACCATACCGGCTATGACGAGCGCCGCGACATCGGAGATAGTCCTGAAGGCGCAGCTGACTCTGATTGCGCTCAGCCTGTAGATCGCGCAAATGCCTCGGCTGTAGCTCGGCGTTGCCATCGCTCTTGCCCATATTGGCGCAGCATAGAGGATGACAGACCTAATGACGCTCATTAGGAGGAGACGTCGTTGCTGTTTAGGTCCCCGCGTGTTAAGCATGATTCTCGAGAGAGCTCTACAAGAATAAGCTGCCTTTTTATGCACATATTCTAAGTGCTCGCGGAAAGTTAATCTTGTGTCTATCATGACACCAAGATATCTTATCGCCCTCTTTGACGCAATGGTGACGCTGCCGATCTTTATATTGGCAGTTTCCACTCTTTTGCGACTGCTGACTAGTACAACTTCGGTCTTGTGTGCCGCTAGTTCGAGCCCAGCTCCTGTCCTGACCGTAATCGAGGCACTTGAAACAGCGTTTAGGCTGCTCCACGGCTCGGATACGGCAAACTACCCATCCTATTCTAATTTTTGACAGCTCGAGCAAAGTTTTAGCTTTCCCAATTGGAAGAGCAACCGTAGCTCTTTGCTGTCCACCAAAAGCTGGCCGAAGCGATTTGATAGCCTCAATGGGGAGTGAGCTATCCTTCAACTCCACCCTAATTGCCTCCAAGATCTCCTCTTTGGTCGCTAAATCATCTAGATCGCGAATCTCAACTTGAGCCGATTCGGTAAGTGTTTTAACTACCGCTCGGTCTCCCAAGGCCTTGCCTACAGCTTCGTGCAGAGCCTCAGCGCTATGCTCCGGCTTCCTACTCAGTTTCAATAAAAGGTCCCCCTTAGCTGTCTTCCTAATGCCTTGAACGTCGCTGCTCAGATGCTTCAAATTTGGGTCGCTTTTAACTACACGAAGCATGTCCGCATAGCTGCAACCCCCTACGCCTGAAATCGCAATCGCGTCAGTCCTGGGACGTTTTTGCATAGGCTTTCGCCCTTTGACGACTGTCCAGCTGCTCTGGTTTGTCTATCGAGCGGCCTGGTTTGAAGTTTCAGCTGTAGCCCGTAGAGCCATTGGTTCTTTTGGGTTCGCTATTGGGCCTCGGCTTTTTTGAGGGAGTTTTCCTCTGTTCGGAGGTAACTTCCCTCGACCGCTTGGGAGTATTGCTACCTACTGTAGCACTAATGCTCGCTGCCTTAACGTTTTCGCCTACTTTTTTGAGTGGCGTGGTCTGCACCTCACAGTTTTTAACCGAACGGTTGCAGAACGCTTCGGCCGTCTTGTGAAGGCTGACCAGCCTAGCCAGCTCCTCTCTCATTAAGGCATTTATATGCCGCTGACCCCCAAATAAGGCAGACAAACCCTCTAGTGTAGCTCCTATTTGAGCTAACGCTTCTTTTAGTGACTTGGGTGCCTGGCACTCAGCCACTGGAGCCTGGTTTGAAGTCGACGGCTGCGCCAACGCCCTCTGTTGTTGCTGCGGCGATCGCTGCAACGAGGAACGACGCGCAAAAGCTTGCAGCTCGTCCTCCATCATGGCATCCATTTCTGCTCCGACTACCACGGCGTGAAGCCTGTAGTGGGCAATGGCTACTAATATAATCTGAGTTTAATCTGAGTTTACGCAGTAACTTAAACTCAACTTGACTACAGCGAGAGCCGGAAAGTATGCACTACTTTTAATAACTGCTACTTCACTCCAGCAGCTAGGTTGCTGTCTTTGCTAAGGCTTAGCAACTCACCAACGTTAGTGAGCAGCTGATTGCCCGATGCAATTTCCAGCACTACTAACAGCTGTTAGAGTGAATGCACCTGATTTTTATTATTGCGCAAATGTGACGCCTAAAGTAACAAAATTTACGCGCCCACAAAAGACAAGGAAAGGAAGAAGCCCTGACGCCAAAACAATGACGCTATCGCCCCCCTCTCTTGCACCACCGAATTATACCGCTTGGGAATTCCACGAACCGCCGCGCAGTAAGTCTCTGGTAGTTTTTTTTTGAGGTCGCTGGGTACGCCGCGCCCACAGCAAACACATTGACTTCAGTTCTTTCCACTTTCACAGGGGAAAACACAGTTCAAGCTATTGTCTACGATGGATCACGATGACATCGACCGCACTCCGTGAAAACGCAACTCGAACTGATGTGTATGTATGTGTTTGTGTATGTGTGTGTGTATGTGTTTGTGTGTGTGTGTGTATGTGTTTATGTATGTGTATGTATGTGTTTGTGTATGTGTGTGTGTATGTGAGAGTGTGTATGCGTTTGTGTCTTTATGCGCGTGTGTGTATGTATGCCTGTGTGTGTGTGTGCGTGTTTCTTGTGTAAGCTGAAAGACGCGAAAAATTATTGAAATATCTATTGCTCCAACGGTTCAAGGAATCTCGTAGTCGAGCAGTCTCGACTAGAGTCTTCTTACTTGTTATACCCTGAACCCATTGAAAATGGGAAATCAGGGTATAATGGTTTTGTTAAAAGTATGTAACAGGCAGAAGGAGGCGTGGCAGACCCCACAAAGTATATATATTCTTGATCAGGGCGACGAGCTAAGTCGATTTGGCCCTGTCCGTCTGTCTGTCCGTCCGTCCGTATGTATGAACGCGTCGATTTCAGAAGATATAAGAGCTAGAGACTTGAAATTTTTTTTCCTAGGTCCGTGTATATCACGCGCATATCAATTCTTTATATACCGATAACTACTCCCGATATTTTATTATCGATCAAAAACCTTATCGAAAGCTAGTTATATTATTATATCTCCTACACCTTTAAAGCTAGAGCTTGCAAATTTTAAATGTAGACTTTTATGTATTTTATATAATTTCGATTTTTGTTGTAGTTTACCCCCCACCCCTATATCCACCCCCTCACCCTCACCTTTGTAAAAGGCGTATTTCAAGTACTAGAGACATGTGCTTTGGAATGTACATACATTTTCACCATATAATTACGCCCTGAAACTTTCATTAAGATTGTACATATAGAAATTAAATTATTCAACAAATAAATTCTTACATTGTTACCTACACTGCAGCGCAGCCCAAGCGCAGTTAGCAGAGCGCATTCTAATACGTGTGTGTGTATGTATGTTTGTCGAAAAGAAGTGCAGACTGATTAGAATATCAGATTAGAGGGTTCAGGGTATCTCCTAGTCGAGCAGTCTCGACTAGAGTCTTCTGACTTGTTTTACTATTATTATTCTATTTGTTTAATTTTATTTATTTATTTCTTAAAGCTATTAACAAAAACGAGAGTCAATTTTAATTTAAAAAAGCCTATACAAAGTACACGATATAATTTCAATAGTAACACCAACCCGATGGGGGTATTTTATTTGCCAGTCCGGCCGGTTATGCCCTTGTCTCACAGCCAAACATGGTCAGTGATACTATTGAAGCTATGAAAAGAAAGTGTTAGTAAGAAAGCTTAAAAAACAAAATATTAAAATGTAGGTTATAAACAATATCTAGCATAATTAAAATAATTCTTAAAATAATAATAAAAAATAAAATAATAATAATAATAATAATAATAATAAAAAAAAAATAAATAAATAAATAAATAAAATGAAAGGAGCTAAAAAAAAAAACAATAATAAAATAAAAAAAAAGAATAAAATAAGAAGAGATAAAGTATAGAAAAAGAAAAAGGACGGTAATAAAAGAAGTTGCAAGAAAAGTTAATAAAAAGAATGAGAAATAATAAAAAGAAAAGAGTAAGGGAAGAGCCAAAAATAGAGTATAAGAATAGAATTGAGAAATCACTAACACAACATTAGCAGCAAAAACGTATGCCAATGCTTATGCCTGGGCATTGTGAGTGATTTCCCTAAGATAAGCTGGTAGTAAACTTTTTATTTTAGGAGGAGAGAGCTCTAGGGAAAAAACGTGATAATATTTATTAAAATTAACACAAAGAACATGAAACGCACTGTGCAAAGAATAATCCCTAGTGCACACAGGTAAATGAAGCGGACGATAGTGTCTAGTTGCTCGGGACGGAACCAAAAAATTTAGACGACCCAACAAAGAGGACGAATCAATATCACCACTAATCAATTTATGCAGAAAAACAATTCCTAAAATTGTTCTGCGATTGGTTAGCGATGGAAGATCAATTAACTGGAGCCTACTATGATAAGACGGTAATCGTAAATTACTGTCCCATCTAAGGTCTCTTAAGGCAAAGAGAAGAAACTGTTTTTGGACCGATTCGATACGATCCTGATACAGTTTATGTTGCGGAGACCATACGACAGAGCAATACTCTAGGATAGGACGCACAAGCGAAGTAAATAAGCGCTTGGTAATAAAAGGATCTTTAAATTCCTTAGACCAACGTTTAATAAAGCCAAGCACACTTTTGGCTTCATTAATGATGGTAGAAATATGAAGATTAAAGTTAAGTTTACAGTCAAAGAACACACCAAGATCTTTGACTGTAAAGATGCGTTCTAAGGAAATATTGCTAATTTTATAATCAACAATTAGAGGAACGGTACGACTGAAGGTCATTGTCATACACTTTGAGCAATTTAGGTCAAGCTGGTTTGCCGCACACCAAAGTTGAAATGCATTTAGGTCATCTTGAAGGTGAAGATGTCCATTTGCCCTGGAGTATGGAAGGCAAAGTTTTACATCATCAGCATACATAAATATAGTGGAATACGAGATACAACTAGGAAGGTCATTTATAAAAAGGGAAAAGAGCAATGGGCCCAAATGGCTACCCTGAGGTACACCAGACGAAACAAAGATAAGTTTAGACATAGCTGTTCTCAGCAAGACTCTTTGGGTTCTACCCGTTAAATAGGATGAAATCCAAGAGACAAGACTGGGTGAAAATCCTAAACGTTCAAGCTTAAGAATTAGTATGTGATGATGAGCTGAGTCAAATGCTTTACTGAAGTCCGTATAAATAACATCGGTTTGCATTTTTTTTGGAAAAGCTGTCATTAACAAGCGAAGTGAACTCAAGTAAATTAGAGGACGTGGATCGATTTTGAACAAAACCATGTTGAGATGGTTGTATAATCGATTTGCAAAAGTGCTGCAAGGCCGATGTTATGATTTTCTCAAATAACTTCGGAATAGCAGATAATTTCGCGATGCCTCTATAATTGGAAATATCAGATCTTCCACCTTTTTTATATAAGGGAATGATGAAAGATTCTTTCCAAATTGAAGGGAACACAGAAGTATCCAAGGACAAGTTAAACAATTTTAGTAATTGTGACTGAAGAGAGACACTGCACTCTTTAATCACACAACTAGGAATATTATCAGCACCAGGAGAGAAAGATGATTTCAATGTCCTAATGGCTGCACCCAGAGAGGATGCAGTAACTTTGGGAGTATTTATAGATCCATATTCAGGAAGAGAATATGGATATGAGTTGCTGTAGAGATCAGCAGAAGAATAAGTGGATTGAAAAAAATCAGCAAATAGATCAGAGGAATCCTGATCATTGCATGTTTTTACACCTCCAAGGACAAATGAGGACGGCAAACCAGAGGATTTACGCTTCGAGTTTACAAATGAGAAAAATTGTTTGGGATCTCGAGTAAACTGACGTTTGCAACGTGTAAGATAATTCTCATAACAGCTAGAATTTAAAATATTGAAGTTTGACTTGGCAATGGAATATTTGGACCAGTCAATACTTGAACCAGACTTTTTGTAATTTTTAAAACATTTAGTTTTAATGTTTCTCAAGTTCGAAAGAGTTTTGGTGAACCAAGGTGGCTTATTTGAAACTGGCGAAATACGGCGGAGAGGGACACAAACATCCAGAATAGAGTTTAAGGTAGAATAAAAAAACGATGCCGCTAAATTAATATCAACCGACTCATATAGAATAGACCAGTCTGTTGAATTAATTAGTTCGTTAAGCAAAACGAAATTGCATTTACGATAACAGTGACTAAGTTTAGAAGGCATTGGAATAGTAGAGGGAGGATTATCGATAGTTAATAAAACCTCTAAAGTGGGGTGATATATATCCTCAGGTAAGGAGAAAGGAGTTGATCTCGCGACATTAATGAGCGAATCATGATTAACAAACACAAGATCAAGAGTACGATTAAGATGGTTTGAAATAGAGTTCATCTGAAACATAGACAGGTTAAACAATTCATCAAAAAAATAGTGATCAATTGTCGGAATAAAGTAATTTGCATTACAAGTTGAAGACCAAGAAGTGTTCGGAATATTAAAATCACCCAACACAAGAAGACAATCACTATCATTTACATGTTCATTAACTTGTTTAATACAATTTATGTGGTGAGCATAAACTTGTACATCAGAAGAGGGAGGGATATAAGAACATGTGATGTACAATGAGCACGATGGGAGAGTTAATTTAACCGCTATAATCTCCACATCATGAAGGGTCGAAAAGGTAAACAATTCAGAGTGGATAATGGACTTAACCGCAATTAACACCCCACCACCTCTACGCGACGAACGGTCGAGTCTATAAATAGTGAAATTACTTGAAAGAATTTCACTATTATGAATATTACTACTTAGCCATGTTTCAGTGAAAGCGATAATATCATATTGTACACTGAAACTATGCAAGAAAAGACTTTTAAGTTTTGAGTTTAAGCCACGTACATTTTGATAAATCAGGGACAGCTGAGAAGAGGTTTGTAAGTAATTTAGTTTTTTGGTACAACGTTTGATGAAGATTGCACCGAAAGTAAATTTACTGAAATAGGCATCGATCTGTTACGATTTTTGGGTTTAAATTCATGAACAACTACATGAGGTGGCCAGAAATTAGGGTCACAAAGGGTTTTAAAGTATTCTACAGGCACATTGATTTTGAACGAAGCAATTTCACGCGGTGTCGCAAAACTAAACTTCGATATAAAAACATTAGCCGGAATCTTATTTGAGATAAAAGCCGATACTGCCTCAATGGTAGTGTCAGATGAAAGCCTAGATAAGAAAACTTGCTTTCTAGGAGAGACAACAGATAAGGTAATGCTAGGAGAGGCTGACTTATTGTCACTCTTTGTTTGAGCAACAATAGAAGTAGCATCCAAATTTGGGACAGGGGCTTGAGATTCAATAGAAGCCTCAATAGGAGAAACAGATATGGGACAAGGTGAAGGAGGATCTAGAGAATTGGGAGCCGATGACAAAACAGAAGCGCAAGGTGAGGGAGGAGCAAGCGAATTAGTTATTTTTATTATTATTATTATTTTTTATTATTAAACCCTTTGTAGGATTATTTTTATTTGATTACTATATTTTTTAATTTTTAAACTTTTTGCAGGATTTCTTTTAATTATTTTTTTTTTTTTTTTTTGGTATTCTTTTTATAATTTGTAAATTTTTCAAAATTTTTCGTTTAGTTACGGCACTGACCAAAGAACACATAGATGAGACTTGTAGAACAAACTTTTTCACCACCGAAAAAATGTGCATGAGGGACTACTCACCTTCGTAGTTGCTCGGCTCCGTCTCTTATGGCTCGAGCAGTGAAAATACAACACTACAAAGTCATTTCGTTGCGAGCGCTCATACGAACTGGTCCCATTCTTATATGAAGCAAGGCTATGCGCTATTTGTCCTACTCTCTCTCTCACTCTATCTCTCTCTTTGGTCTCTCAAATCACCGAACTCAGCAGCGCACAAAAATTGAATTTTGTTCGCGATGATCCCAGCTCCTTCCCTTTGAAGTGAAGGGTATACCTAATCATAAAAGCGTTTGTCACGCCCATGCAAACAAAACTTAAGCGTTTGTATGGTTATTCGTGAGAAGGGTATGAAAGCGTTGATACTCATGGAAATGCTTTCGCGACGAGTGTGCACACAGACACATGAAACATGAGCATTAGTGGCCTGTGTGCGTAACTCTTGCTGCTTGTAGTAATTTTAAAGCCCAGCATTTGCATTTGGTCGATTTTGGGATATCACTTGTAGAAGCATTTGTATGCCTCTGTCCTTTACATGTGCGTATGTGTACATATGTCTTTGTGTGTATGCATGGGATCTGTGTGCATGCAATCTAAAATTGTGTGAACGATTTAGAGTTCGAAATACGAATTGCAGAATCGCATTTACATACATAGCAATATTTAATTAGCTAACTAAACTAATACTTTTGATATTTGTTTTTTTACTTGCATGATTTTTATGTCATCTTGACCTCTATATGTATGAACATATGCTTATTTTAAAAATTGCATATGAACATATGTATGTATATGCTTTGGAATATTTCGGGTTGCAGACTATAAATATATACTTCAAATGGGACATGAAATACACATGTCATATTAAGTCATAAAGGCCCATTCGACAGTCACTTTACAATGCAAACCATACATAATTTACAAACTATTAAATCGCGAGACAATTATCTTCCCATTCCATACATACATACCCATATGCAAATGTATATACATATACATATGTATATACATGTATGTATGTATGTTTGTGAGCACAAAATCGACCAAATGCAAATGCTGGGCTTTAAAATTACTACAAGCAGCAAGAGTTACGCACACAGGCCACGAATGCTCATGTTTCCAGAGACTGCAAGTGTGTGTGTCTGTGTGCACACTCGTCGCGAAAGCATTTCCATGAGTATCAACGCTTTCATACTCTTCTCACGAATAACCATACAAACGCTTACGTTTTGTTTGCATGAGCGTGACAAACGCTTTTATGATTAGGTATACCCTTCACTTCAAAGGGAAAGATCTGGGATCATCGCGAACAAAATTCAATTTTTGTGCGCTGCTGAGTTCGATGATTTGAGAGACCAAAGAGAGAGATAGAGTGAGAGAGAGAGTAGGACAAATAGCGCATAGCCTTGCTTCATATAAGAATGGGACCAGTTCGTTTGAGCGCTCGCAACGAACTGACTTTGTAGTGTTGTATTTTCACTGCTCGAGCCGTAAGAGACGGAGCCGAGCAACTACGAAGGTGAGTAGTCCCTCATGCACATTTTTTCGGTGGTGAAAAAGTTTGTTCTACATGTCTCATCTATGTGTTCTTTGGTCAGTGGTTACGGTTTGAGCTCGGTGCAAAAGTGAACTAAATTATTTCAATGTCGAAAAACTTACTTACTATTCAATTCGATGCCTACTATGTTATCGATATAATTTTCTACATTAAATCTGCTGTTCATTGTTTCCAAGCTGCTGCTATTTACCGTTTCCAGTGGATATAAGAAAATATTAATAATCGTCTCGTAGAATTGCTTCCTGTGGAGATATATATATTAGTAATGCTCTCACATGGTCGTAAAACCTTCTTTGAATAGTTGACGGGAATATTATTTCTTTTATATTATTTCATTGAATTACTAATTGTATTGATTTACGTGTTTGTATTACCACGTGTGTTATTGCGTTGTCTGTTATAGAATTACTGAATTACCAATTACTAGTTGTATTATCTTTTGTTACCGAACTTGGGAAGCCCTCAGGATCCTTTTTGGTGTAAGACCTACTTAGGTGAGGGTGGTTCCACAATCATCTCGTCTCTCTCTTACTTTCGTTTCATTTATTTATTTATTTTACTTTTTTCTTTTATATATTGTTGCCAGACTTATTCTCTTCCGAAAGGGAAGCCCAAAGTATTCCTCTTTGGTTCTAAGACCTACTAGGGTAAGGGTTATTTTTGCATATTTATGCTTTGCTTGTTGATTAGAGATTTCCAGACAACCGTCTTTTAATTTTGTTATATAGTTAGTGCTTTAAACTTAACGTTGACCACTATATTTCTTTTAATTTATACGGAAACCCATCATTCAACACAGGTGGAAATGGTGGGGTTTATTTTTTATGACATTTGTCTTACGGCAAGGATTTGAACCTCGATACGAGAATCAATCTCGTACCACCATTATGCCTGCAAATTTCTTGTATTTTCGTTTTAAGACTCGTCTCGGCACGGATTTGAGCCTAGGTATTGCCAATACCACCATTTAGCCACGATTTCTTTTATGTTATAGAATTATCTAGTGCACCAACACTTGCTAGAAATTATGTTATTATTTATTGTATTATGTTATGGCAAGGATTTTCACCCCATTACTTTGCAAATCGCAGAAGTACTTCGTAATTTTGCCAACAATTGCCCAATTGGATTGGAACAATTTATTTGTACTTGCTTTTTTAATAAGTTATTTTTATAGAATTATTGACCCGTCACCATTTCCCTTTATTTCCGTGAAGAATGTGGGTCCCTGCTCGGGCGCCAGTTAAGCGCTCCCATACTAGAGTACTAGTGATTGGAGGACGCTGTGTTGGGTTCTTGTGAATATATAACAACTTTGTGTTCAATGAAATAATATATTTTATACAATTTGGAACAATAGGTCTAAACTCTCTCTAGTCCGAATATAAACTGAACTAAAACTGTTCAACTGGTTAGGTTCTCCCCTTGAATGTCTGACTGGACTCTCCAGCCTCCTTAGATTGTCGAAAGTCTTAACTTATATATGATCTACTCAATAATACCTTTCATTTGATGTATAATACGTATGTAAATATGTACTTGTATAGGTACATATACATATGTATTTAATTATATGCTTGGGCGCTTGTCCAGGGCACTTGCGCTGTGCACTTACCCGTACCTATTCAGCAGGTAATGTGAGGGGGAGACAGATACAAATATAACATAATCACTGTATATATGTACATACATATGTTTATTTGTATATAGATGTATTATTGTCACTTTTACCTGCACCCATAGATATAACACTTAGTATAGGTTTACTATTTATTTATTTTATAGAATCTGCACTTAGGTTAGACCTTAAATCGGTCAGCATAAGCTTAAGAGCAGAAAATGTCCTTTCTACCGAAACCTGCGTGGCAGGCACCGAGTGAACTATCTTGGCAAGACGGTACAATCGTGGATAAGTAAACTTTTTGTCCTCCCAATAGTACATAATGTCCACGTTTATGTCTATTGGCCTCTCGATTCTGGCCAATTTGAGCTCCGGTTCGTCTTCTTCCTCAGACTCTATATAGTCAGACGCAACCTCAATGGAGTTCAAATAGGCGTTCAAAAATGAGCATGGTCTTTGCGATGTCATTTCAAGCCATCGTCCTATCTATTAGGCTCACCTTTTTATTTAAGGCAAGTATTTGGCGCATCAATGCTACCAAATGATTTTTGGTTGCCGGCAGCTGAAGTGGATTCTTCAGAAGAATCCGCCGAATTCTGGGATTCGAATAAATTAAAGAGAGAATGACTTTATTTGTTGTGAGTATTTCCTCACGCTTCTCCATTAAAAGTGACTTGTGCAAATATTTAAAAATAGACAGCCTATCGTCTACAGCACATCACCACCGGACATTAGGTACCGTTGAAAGAAGTCCTAGAACATTCAATGAGTACATTCGTTCATATATATCAATAGATAAAACTGACTGGGACGTATGGTTACAGTATTTCGTGTATTGTTTTAACACAACACCATCAGTAACTCATAATTATTGTCCATATGAACTTGTATTTGGAAGGCAAAGTAACCTTCCAATAAATTTTAATACCATAGAGGTAATTGAACCATTATATAATATAGATGATTATGCTAAAGAAGTTAAGTATAGACTAGAATATGCGCATAAGAGAGCTAAATATTGTAAGAACAAGTAAGAAAGCTCTAGTCGAGACTACTCGACTACGAGATCCCCTGAACCCTTGGAATAATAGCTATTTCAATAATTTTTCGCGTCTTTCAGCTTACACAAGAAACACGCACACACACACACACACACGCACGCACGCACACACAGGCATACATACACACACATACATACACACATACACACACACACACACACACACACATACACAAACAATTACATACATATACACACACAAGCATAAACACGCATGGGCGGCAGTGAGCGCTTACTATGAGAACTTAATTGCTTAATAACTTTTTTGTGGACGTACGATCTTCATGAAACTTTCAGATTATGATTATGACATGGATATGCATGTAATTGCCAAAGCACAAGTCTCTAGTATTTGAAATACGCTTTTTACAAAAGTGAGGGTGAGGGGGTAAATTTTAACAAAAACCGAAATTGTATAAATTGCATATAAGCATACATTAAAAATTTGGAGACTCTAGCAATAAAGGTGTAGAAGATATAATTTTATAACTGGTTTTCGATAAGGTTTTTTATCGATAAAAAAAGATCGGGATGAGTTATCGATTTTTAATGATAAACTTGATATGCGCGCTGTAATTACGAACATTTAAAAAAAAATTTGAAGTCTCTAGCTCTTATATCTTCTGAAATCGACGCGTTCATACATACGGACAGACGGACAGACGGACAGACGGACGGACGGACAGACGGACAGACGGACAGACAGACGGACAGGGCCAAATCAACTCAGCTCGTCGCCCTGATCAAGAATATATATACTTTGTGGGGTCTGCCACGCCTCCTTCTGCCTGTTACATACATTTCAACAAAACCATTATACCCTGATTTCCCATTAAAAATGGGTTCAGGGTATAAAAACATAAGATAAAACAAAAAGAGATAAATGATAAGAAATTATTAGACTCTAAATTAAAAGTAGGAGACCGGGTTTATCGAAAAAACGAAACAGGTCATAAACTGGAACCTTCTTATATAGGACCTTTTGAGGTCACTAGTATTGAAAACAATAGTAATATAGTTATAAAAACCCAAATAATAAGAATAAAACACAGAAAGTTCATAGGGATAGACTAAAAAATTTTTTTTAATAATTAATGTTTTTCTTTTAATGTCGTTTAAGCCAATTACTGGTAAATCAAAAAAACATTTTTTTAAAAATTAATTAACCAAAATTAAAACAATATATATATATATAAATATATAGATATACTAATGTATAAAAAAATGAAAATAAAACCTTTGTTTTCTCTTGCTAAATTTTAAATTACACAAAAATATATAAATCAAAATATGATAATAATAATAAAACAACATTTTTGTTTCACCTAAATATAATAAAATGAACAAAATAAAATAAAAAACAAGTAAGAAGACTCTAGTCGAGACTGCTCGACTAGGAGATACCCTGAACCCTCTAATCTGATATTCCAATCAGTCTGCACTTCTTTTCGACACACATACATACACACACACGTATTAGAATGCGCTCTGCTAACTGCGCTTGGGCTGCGCTGTGGTGTAGTAACATTATAAGAATTTATTTGTTGAATAATTTAATTCCTAGATGTACAATCTTAATGAAAGTTTCAGGGCGTAATTATATGGTGAAAATGTATGTACATTCCAAAGCACATGTCTCTAGTACTTAAAATACGCCTTTTACAAAGGTGAGGGTGAGGGGGTGGATATAGGGGTGGGGGGTAAATTACAACAAAAATCGAAATTATATAAAATATATATAAGTCTACATTTTAAATTTGCAAGCTCTAGCTCTAAAGGTGTAGGAGATATAATTAAATAACTAGCTTTCGATAAGGTTTTTGATCGATACTAAAATATCGGGAGTAGTTATTGATATATAAAGAAAAACTTGATATGCGCGTGATATACACGGACCTGGGAAAAAAAAAATTTAAAGTCTCTAGCTCCTATATCTTCTGAAATCGACGCGTTCATACATACGGACGGACGGACGGACAGACAGACGGACAGGGCCAAATCGACTTACCTCGTCGCCCTGATCAAGAATATATATACTTTGTGGGGTCTGCCACGCCTCCTTCTGTCTGTTACTTTTAACAAAATCGTTATATGATTTCCCATTTTCAATGGGTTCAGGGTATAACAAGAAAGAAAGCTCTAGTCGAGACTATTCGACTACGAGATCCCCTGAACCCTTGGAGTAATAGCTATTTCAATAATTTTTCGCGTCTTTCTGCTTACACAAGAAACACACACACACGCACGCACACATAGGCATACATACACACACACACACTCACATACACAAATAATTACATACATATACACACACAAGCATAAAACGCATGGGCGGCAGTGAGCGCTTACTATGAGAACTTAATTGCTTAATAACTTTTTTTGTGGACGTACGATCTTCATGAAGCTTTCAGATTATGATTATAACATGAATATGCATGTAATTGCCAAAGCACAGCAGTCTCTAGTATTTGAAATACGCTTTTTACAAAAGTGTGGGTGAGGGGGTGAATTTAAGGGTGGGGGTAAATTTCATCAAAAACCGAAATTGTATAAATTGCATATAAGCATACATTAAAAATTTGGAGACTCTAGCAATAAAGGTGTAGAAGATATAATTTTATAACTGGTTTTCGATAAGGTTTTTTATCGATAAAAAAAGATCGGGATGAGTTATCGATTTTTAATGATAAACTTGATATGCGCGCTGTAATTACGGACATTTTAAAAAATATTTGAAGTCTCTAGCTCTTATATCTTCTGAAATCGACGCGTTCATACATACGGACAGACGGACGGACGGACAGACGGACAGACGGACAGGGCCAAATCAACTCAGCTCGTCGCCCTGATCAAGAATATATATACTTTGTGGGGTCTGCCACGCCTCCTTCTGCCTGTTACATACATTTCAACAAAACCATTATATCCTGATTTCCCATTTTCAATGGGTTCAGGGTATAACAAGTAAGAAGACTCTAGTCGAGACTGCTCGACTAGGAGATACCCTGAACGCTCTAATCTGATATTCTAATCAGTCTGCACTTCTTTTCGACACACATACATACACACGCACGTATTAGAACGCGCTCTGCTAACTGCGCAGTAAGCAGCGACTGCGCTTAGGCTGCGCTGTAGTGTGGGCAACATTATAAGAATTTATTTGTTGAATAATTTGATTTCTACACGTATAATCTTAATGAAACTTTTAGAGCGTAATCATATGGAAACAAGTAAGACGGCTCTAGTCGAGACTTCTCGACTAGGAGATACCCTGAACCCTCCAAGCTGATATTCTAATCATTCTGCACTTCTTCTATGCACACATACATACACATGCATCCAGACGCACGTATAACAACGCGCTCTGCTGACAGCGCAGTAAGCAGTGACTGCGCTTGGGCTGCGCTGCAATGTGGGCAATATTATACGAATTTATTTGTTAAATTATTTAATTTCTAGACGCACAATCTTAATGAAACTTTCAGGGCGTAATCATATGGTGAAAATGTGTGTACATTCTAAAGCACACGTCTCTAGTACTTGAAATATGCCTTTTACAAAGGTGAGGGTGAGGGGGTGGATATAGGGGTGGGGGGTAAATTACAACAAAAATCGAAATTATATAAAATACATATAAGTCTACATTTAAAATTTGGAAGCTCTAGCTTTAAAGGTGTAGGAGATATAATTAAATAACTAGCTTTCGATAAGGTTTTTAATCGATAATAAAATATCGGGAGTAATTATCGATATATAAAGAAAAACTTGATATGCGCGTGATATACACGGACCTAGGAAAAAAATTTCAAGTCTCTAGCTCTTATATCTTCTGAGATCGACGCGTTCATACATACGGACGGACGGACGGACAGGGCCAAATCGATCCTGATCAAGGGCCTGATCAAGGATATATATAGTTTGTCGGGTCTGCTACGCCTCCTTCTGCCTGTTACATACTTTTAACAAAATCGTTATACCCTGATTTCCCATTTTCAATGGGTTCAGGGTATAACAAGTAAGAAAGCTCTAGTCGAGACTACTCGACTACGAGATCCCCTGAACCCTTGGAGTAATAGCTATTTCAATAATTTTTCGCGTCTTTCTGCTTACACAAGAAACACGCACACACGCAACACACACACACACACACACACACACACGCACGCACGCACACACAGGCATACATACACACACAAACATACACACACATACACACTAACACACATATATTAAGAACAAGTAAGAAGACTCTAGTCGAGGCTGCTCGCTAGGAGATACCCTGAACCCTCTAATCTGATATTCTAATCAGTCTGCTTTTCTTTTTGACACACATACATACACACGCACGTATTAGAACGCGCTCTGCTAGCTGCGAGGTAAGCAGCGACTGCGCTTGGGCTGCGCTGCAGTGTGGGAAACATTATAAGAATTTATTTGTTGAACAATTTAATTTCTAGACGTGCAATCTTAATGAAACTTTCAGAGCGTAATCATATGGTGAAAATGTATGTACATTCCAAAGCACATGTCTCTAGTACTTGAAATACGCCTTTTACAAAGGTGAGGGTGAGGGGGTGGATATAGGGGTGGGGGGTAAATTACAAAAAAAAAACCGAAATTATATAAAATACATATAAGTGTATATTTAAAATTTGCAAGCTCTAGCTCTAAAGGTGTAGGAGATATAATTAAATAACTAGCTTTCGACAAGGTTTTTGATCGGTAATAAAATATTGGGAGTAGTTATCGATATATAAAGAAAAACTTGATATGCGCGTGACATACACGGACCTAGGAAAAAAAATTTCAAGTCTCTAGCTCTTATTACTTCTGAAATCGACGCGTTCATACATACGGACGGCGGACGGGCGGACGGACAGACGGACAGACAGACGGACAGGGCCAAATCGACTCAGCTCGTCGCTCTGATCAAGAATATATATACTTTGTGGGGTCTGCCACACACACTCACATACACAAATAATTACATACATATACACACACAAGCATAAAACGCATGGGCGGCAGTGAGCGCTTACTATGAGAACTTAATTGCTTAATAACTTTTTTTGTGGACGTACGATCTTCATGAAGCTTTTAGATTAAGATTACAAGTAAGAAGACTCTAGTCGAGACTGCTCGACTAGGAGATACCCTGAACCCTCTAATCTGATATTCTAATCACTCTGCACTTCTTTTCGGCACACATACATACACATCTACGTATTAGAACGCGCTCTGCTAACTGCGCAGTAAGCAGCGACTGCGCTTGTGCTGCGCTGCAGTGTGGGCAACATTATAAGGATTTATTTGTTGAATATTTTAATTTCTAGACGTACAATCTTAATGAAACTTTCAGAACATAATCATAATATTCAAATGTATGCACATTCCAAAGCACAAGTCTCTAGTACTTGAAATACGCCTTTTACAAAGGTGTGGGTGAGGGGGTGGATATAGGGGTGAGGGGTAAATTACAACAAAAATCGAAATTATATAAAATGCATATAAGTCTACATATAAAATTTGGAAGCTCTAGCTCTAAAGGTATAGGAGGTATAATTAAACAACTAGCTTTCGATAAGGCTTTTGATCGATAATAAATTATCGGGAGTAGTTATCGATATAAAAAGAAAAACTTGATATGCGCGTGATATACACGGACCTAGGAAAAAAAATTTGAAGTCTCTAGCTCCTATATCTTCTGAAATCGACGCGTTCATACATACGGACGGACGGACGGACGGACGGACGGACGGACGGACGGACGGACGGACGGACGGACGGACAGACAGACGGACAGGGCCAAATCGACTTAGCTCGTCGCCCTGATCAAGAATATATATACTTTGTGGGGTCTGCCACGCCTCCTTCTGTCTGTTACATACTTTTAACAAAACCATTATACCCTGATTTCCCATTATCAATGGGTTCAGGGTATAATAACATGAATATGCATGTAATTGCCAAAGCACAGCAGTCTCTAGTATTTGAAATACGCTTTTTACAAAAGTGATGGTGAGGGGGTGAATTTAAGGGTGGGGGTAAATTTCAACAAAAACCGAAATTGTATAAATTGCATATAAGCATACATTAATAATTTGGAGACTCTAGCAATAAAGGTGTAGAAGATATAATTTTATAACTGGTTTTCGATAAGGTTTTTATCGATAAAAAAAGATCGGGATGAGTTATCGATTTTTAATGATAAACTTGATATGCGCGCTGTAATTACGGACATTTTAAAAAATATTTGAAGTCTCTAGCTCTTATATCTTCTGAAATCGACGCGTTCATACATACGGACGGACGGACGGACGGACAGACGGACAGACGGATAGGGCCAAATCAACTCAGCTCGTCGCCCTGATCAAGAATATATATACTTTGTGGGGTCTGCCACACCTCCTTCTGCCTGTTACATACATTTCAACAAAACCATTATACCCTGATTTCCCATTTTCTATGGGTTCAGGGTATAAAAATGCCCATTTAGTATGTCTGAAATTTCAATTTCGATGTATTTAAAAATATAAATAAAATACCAAACTCATTTAATAAAATATAAAAATATTTTGAAACAATTAAAAAAGTCAACATCAGTTGCACCGATCGGGATTCGATTTCTCGATCGATCGTCATGCAGCTAACACACTACGCCACCTCACTCCTGCAAGTGGCGCTGGCAAAACCGAAATAGATTCACTGCTGCAGCGCCATTTACCAAAACTAAACGAAACTAACTGCTGATGTGATTCTAAAAATCTGCTCGAATAACCAAACTATTAAAAACGCACATTAAGTATGGTTAAAATTTAAATTTCGGTCCTTCGATGGGCCAGTGTATAATATATTTATAAAAAAATGTAGACAGCAACTTGCGGTCTCTCTGAAGTGAATATGAAGTGCTGGCACCAGTGTTCAATTTTGTACTGATTTATTAAATTTAACATCAACGCAAGCGCAGCTTGCACAGTAGAGAGCGCACCTATGCGCATCTAACCGCGAGCAGCGAGAGAGCGATCTTTTGGAGAGCGACACTCCCGTGCTAGCGCGTACAACAACAACTTCTCTGTACAGTGGTTCAGCTTCAATTACTTAACCTATACAATTTCGATAATAATTCAATTTCTTAATATATATATATAACAATATATAATATAATATAATAATATAAGTTAACGACAGACCCTACAAAAGGGCATTGCACCGGCCCAATTATATCACGGCTCCAGTGCATGCACTTTTGACACGTGCGCTTTGTCAGCAGAATGCAACAGCAACGCAACCGCAACCGTGGGAGCCTATCGTCAGCAATATTAATAAGATCAATGCACTTGGCCAAAACACATTCTGGTCAACGTGCGCATTTCCGCCACGAGCGCCGAGTCAGCGCACCGATCAGCAACCACCGTGAGAGTCATCGTGTCACAAGACACCTATTCAGCAGCAACAGCAGTGACCACGGCGGCAGCGACGCCAATAGCAGCAGCGGCAGCTTTCATATAAATATTACTTGTATAATTATTCTTAAGTTAGTTCTAATCCAGCTCCGAAAGAAAATAAATGTTTTTTAATACAAAAATCGCTTCCGAATATTTAATTGGCGCCCGAGCAGGGACCCGCGTTCGTTACCACAGAAAAGTTTACGCGTCGAAAAACATAGTACCAACTATTGTTCGCGAGAGCACCTATAACGAAATATAGCTGCTAGTGAACGCGACGAAAATCTTTAGTGCCTAATCCGCAGCCACATCGTGAATGAGTGACTCTAACTACGTAAACGTGGTACGTTCGTCGGTCAAAAAAACCATTGTTGCCACCCTATAAGTGTCCGTCCGTAGGGTACCGCGAAATCGGAGTGCGTCGCAGGATCTTCAGTAACGGATAAATCACTAGCACTGGAATCTGAGGAAAGAGAGAAATCCGGACCACCATCGCGGGAGTCAACAATGCTGAAAATTATCTTGTAAGCATAGTAAATAAGATTTGAAAACAAAAACAAAGAAACTAGAAAAGAAAAGAATTAAAACAAATCAAGAAATATTAGTAATTAAGAAAAGAACAAGTAAGAAGACTCTAGTCGAGACTGCTCGACTAGGAGATACCCTGAACCCTCTAATCTGATATTCTAATCACTCTGCACTTCTTTTCGGCACACGTACATACACATCCACGTATTAGAACGCGCTCTGCTAACTGCGCTTGTGCTGCGCTGCAGTGTGGGCAACATTATAAGGATTTATTTGTTGAATATTTTAATTTCTAGACGTACAATCTTAATGAAACTTTCAGAACATAATCATAATATTTAAATGTATGTACATTCCAAAGCACAAATCTCTAGTACTTGAAATACGCCTTTTACAAAGGTGAGGGTGAGGGGGTGGATATAGGGGTGGGGGGTAAATTACAACAAAAATCGAAATTATATAAAATACATATAAGTCTACATATAAAATTTGGAAGCTCTAGCTCTAAAGTTGTAGGAGATATAATTAAATAACTAGCTTTCGATAAGGTTTTTGATCGATAATAAATTATCGGGAGTAGTTATCGATATAAAAAGAAAAACTTGATATGCGCGTGATATACACGGACCTAGGAAAAAAAATTTCAAGTCTCTAGCTCTTATATCTTCGGAAATCGACGCGTTCATACATACGGACGGACGGACGGACGGACAGACAGACGGACAGGGCTAAATCGACTTAGCTCGTCGCCCTGATCAAGAATATATATACTTTGTGGGGTCTGCCACGCCTCCTTCTGTCTGCTACATACTTTTAACAAAACCATTATACCCTGATTTCCCATTTTCAATGGGTTCAGGGTATAATAACAAGAATTAAACAACAAATATTAAGAATTAAACAATTAATATTAATTAAGAAGAAATAACAAGAAATATTAAACATTAACACTTAATAATTAAGAAAAACTCTGAAATTGTACTACTGAGCGATAATTGCGTTGCTCGGTATAGCGTATAGCCCGTAAAGCTATACAAAAATAGCCAGGAAGATCACTGCGTTGATCGCTTAGGAATTTACCATTTACTAACACAAAATCAAAATCCTGAGAACATTTTCTGAAAACAAACCACCATCATTTTCCGTTTCGATAAAAATTCTTTAAATCTGTCCGTGACCATTGACGAACTAACGACCGCATTCTCTAAGATAAACATGCCACCACCAGAGAATACACTCCCGTCCACCAGCACAGGTGCCACAAGGCAAACCTTTCTGACTGAACCAATTGAGAATACGATAGAGAGATACCTTAGGAAGATATTGTCCGAGAAAGGCGATGAGTTACTTAAAACAGGTACAACCGTTTCAGTTAAGCAAGATCAGACGATTCTACCAGAACATATGGGACGAATCAACGAGTTAGACAAGTTGCCAGACGTTGTAAGGGTTTTAAAAGACTTTTCCGGGAATAGAGCAGAATTCACTTCATGGCGCAAAAGCGTAGACAGGATATTCGAGGCATACTCTACCGTACAGGGAACACCAAAGCACTATGGTATCTTAATGGTAGTAAGAAGCAAAGTAGTTGGCGAAGCCGATGCTGTATTAGAAGCATATAACACACCACTAAATTGGAAAGCCATATCTCAATGTCTCACTGATCATTTTGCAGACCGTAGAGATCTTAACCCTTTATATGGCACCACGTCCGATTTTGATTCGGTTTTTTTTATTAGATAGAAAACTGAAAATAAAAAATACACTTTTTTTTCGTTTTTCAAAATTTTGATTCAGTACGATTTTATAAAGGAACAAGTAAGACGGCTCTAGTCGAGACTTCTCGACTAGGAGATACCCTGAACCCTCCAAGCTGATATTCTAATCATTCTGCACTTCTTCTATGCACACATACATACACATGCATCCAGACGCACGTATAACAACGCGCTCTGCTGACAGCGCAGTAAGCAGTGACTGCGCTTGGGCTGCGCTGCAATGTGGGCAATATTATACGAATTTATTTGTTAAATTATTTAATTTCTAGACGCACAATCTTAATGAAACTTTCAGAGCGTAATCATATGGTGAAAATGTGTGTACATTCTAAAGCACACGTCTCTAGTACTTGAAATACGCCTTTTACAAAGGTGAGGGTGTGGGGGTGGATATAGGGGTGGGGGTAAATTACAACAAAAATCGAAATTATATAAAATACATATAAGTCTACATTTAAAATTTGGAAGCTCTAGCTTTAAAGGTGTAGGAGATATAATTAAATAACTAGCTTTCGATAAGGTTTTTAATCGATAATAAAATATCGGGAGTAGTTATCGATATATAAAGAAAAACTTGATATGCGCGTGATATACACGGACCTAGGAAAAAAAATTTCAAGTCTCTAGCTCTTATATCTTCTGAAATCGACGCGTTCATACATACGGACGGACGGACGGACGGACGGACGGACGGACGGACGGACGGACGGACGGACGGACAGACAGACGGACAGGGTCAAATCGACTCAGCTCGTCGCCCTGATCAAGAATATATATACTTTGTGGGGTCTGCCACGCCTCCTTCTGCCTGTTACATACTTTTAACAAAACCATTATACCCTGATTTCCCATTTTCAATGGGTTCAGGGTATAAAAAGGATTTGTTGCAGATATGCAACAGATGTGCTTAAGGGGAAAAAAAATTACTGATAGTTCTCTGGGTATTTAGAAGAACGTAATATTTAATTTGGATTTTCTTAAACTATTTAACATATTATTATATTTATTTAATGACTATACGACTATTTATCTTAATAATATATTTATTAAACTTTAATTTAAGTGGAAATTTTTAAAACAATTGTTTCTCTTGTTGAAACATAAGGCCACTTCACATTTCCCACACATTACTTGCGAGAATCCCGTACACTTCGGGTACTTGCACCTTATTCGTTTTTCACCCCACAAAGGCCAATGTCCAAATTCATCCTGCCGTACCATTCGATTTGGCACGCGTTGCGTAGGACCTCTTTGTTTTTTTGCTGCAATTCGTTCTCGAGCATAGAACTTCTTTTTCCCATTATTGATTTGGTATCAATTTTTGTTAGCACCTCTGCAATATTTATCCGAAACTCGGAAGATCCTAAGAGTTTAGTGCTTGATGCATTCGCCTTATGAACGCGTTTGTACAAAAGCCAAGCATTACTCACTGTCAAGTCGAGTAGATGGTGAAAAATGCGAACCTGCCAGCGTCTACTTCTTAGTAAAATTTTATATCTTCCAATAATGCTGTCAATCAGATCAACACCTCCCATATAGCTATTGTATTGTGCTACTGCAAAGGGTCGGTCAATCTCTACGTATTTCTTTTTGGCTTTCTTGAATCGAAGTGCTTTGTCCTCTGGTAGTATTCCAGCATAGTTGGATGCCAATGATACGACTTTATTATCCACCCATGATGTTACTGATATGTCAACTCCGTCAAAATCAGTGACATATTCTACAGACGTACCCCTTGGATGCTTCTTCAAATTAATATTATCAATTGTTTTGTTATTTGGAATTCTGTTTCTTCGAATAGTACCCAAAGCTAAAATTCCTTCATCCGCTAAGTATTTCAAAAGGGGCAATAAATTGAAAAAATTGTCAAAATAAATTCGAAAGTTCTGATGCCTGGGCACTTCTCTGACCATTCTAACAACACAGTTTGATGCCGCACCTAGATCTGGTTCGTTAGGCAAAACTTTGTTTTCATTTCCTGAATCTATCTCAAACTTATAGCAGAAGCCTGAATGACCGATAAGAACATAAATTCTATATCCCCATTTATGAGGTTTGTTCGGGTTGTATCTTTTCATACGAAATCACTTTCTTCATTGCCAGAAAAATCGAATTCGTCCTCGCTCTCCAAACTATTAAAAAATCTTGCGATTTCCGAAGGTGTCAATCCCCTTGCGGACATTATTTCTAAGTAAGAAATACTGTCTACAAAAATATAAATATGTGTAGGTCGGCCTCAAAGAAGAACATAAAACACATAAGACAATCCAAAATAAATTCATAGCAACACATAATGACACAAAACAACAAAAGAAGTATATAGTGACATATAAAACATAAGCACAATAAATGGTATGTTGCATAAATGCAACAAAATTGAGAGTGCAAAAAAGAAGTCCTAATAGTACTTTGTTGCATATCTGCAACATACCGATATTCAAGAGTTACTCACAATACACAACAACAAACCCAAAAACTTGATTACAAACGCATTATTAATATAGTTACCTTATTTAAAAAGTAGTTGTTCGCAAATTAAAAATTTTTGTTATTAGAAAAATTTGCAAATATAAAATTGATTTGGACACCATATACACAACTCACTAAATTGGCGGGAAATTTTAATATTTGTATGGCAAGACATGTGGACAAGTGTAACCAGCTACAAAAATCGAAAAAACACATATTTCTGACTTATAAAAGAATTTGCCATACCACTTTCTTGATACCCATTGCGAAATAACTCAATTTAAACGGTATGTTGCAGATATGCAACAAGGCCGTATAAAGGGTTAAGACATTAGAGTACCAACTCTATACTCTTAAGCAAAATGGACGATCAATAGACGAATTTTATCAAGCCGTTTATTATCATCTGTCTTTAATCTTGAATCAGATAAACAACCATGATTCATCTGCAGAAACAGTAAGGGCCATTACCGAGATATATAGAGACAAAGCTTTAGATACATTTATCAGAGGTCTCAACGGAGACTTATCAAGATTATTAGCCATCAAAGAGCCAACCGACCTTAAACATGCCCTTCACTTGTGCCGACTGATTGAGAACCAGTCGATTAGAAATTCTGTTAGTCCCATTAGAGCCCCTTCGCTTCCTTCGAAGAACAATTATCAAAACAAAACTACTCAATCCCCGTTTCGATACAACAATCCACACGTCTTAAATCAAACCAACTTCAATCCGAACCTGTACTATCCACCAAAGCCTAAGTTTAACCCCCAGAATTCAGTTTTTCCACCAAGACCCATATACCAACAACAACAACAACAATTCTTTAACGCACCGCCAAGACCAATAGCCCCAAAGCCACAACCGGCTCCACAACCAATGGAAGTCGACTCTTCTATCAGAACTAGGAACGTGAATTATATGAATAGGCCAAATAATAGTCAATTTGCTGGGAAAAGACCCTTATCTTCTAGGGCAGAAAACCCATTCAAGCATCAGAGACAATTTCATATCAATACTTGGGAAACCCAAGTAGATGATGAGGCTAACGCTTACGCAGATGCATATGCAAATGCATACGCCGCCGAAGCTTATGCCGAGGCATACGAGCAGTGTATGAGTGAACAGGCTTACTATGCTGCTGCAGAGGAGCAAGGTATCGTCGAAGCACCATAAGAAAACGAAGCAACTACAGACAACCAGACTCAGGTAGAAATTGCTGATATGTCCGATGTCAATTTTTTAGCTTAAATCGTTCCTCGTTACCTTACTTCCAATGCAAAACGAGGGACGGACAGGTATTAAACTTCCTCATTAATACTGGTTCCAACCAGAATTACATACAGTCTTCCCTAGTAAACAACGCAAAAGAAAACAAAGAAGCTTTTTTCGCTAATTCTATAGGTGGAAAAATAGCCATAACCCATCATATCTTTTTGAATCTATTTAACCTCAAAACCCCAATCAGATTTTTCGTATTGCCCACTCTAAAAACTTTTCATGGCATTCTAGGCAACGATACAATGAAACAACTCAATGTTGTTATCGATGTCAGGAATGATATCCTTATAGTAAATGGCAGTAATAAATTCCGTATTAAGCAATTACCCGCACAAGCAGTTAACAATATAAAGGTCCGAACAAGTCATATGTCCGATAACCAGAAAAAGATAATAGATCGACTTATTTATGAAACTAAACCGTTATTTGCAGACCCAGAGCAAAAATTAACTTACACGACTAAAGTAGTAGGAGAGATCCGAACCAATACCGACACCCCAGTTTACAGCAGGCATTACCCATATCCCATTGCTCTAAAGCAAGAAGTCGAAAAGCAGATATCAGAAATGCTTGACGACGGAGTCATTAGACCCTCTAGATCACCGTATAACGCTCCAGTATGGATCGTACCAAAGAAATCTGATGTCTCAGGAAAAAAGAAATACCGACTAGTAATCGATTAACGCAAGCTAAATTTGGTCACAATCTCCGACCGATACCCTATGCCAGAAATAGGGGACATCATAGCCCACTTAGGGGACAATAAATTCTTCACGGTCCTCGACCTCAAAAGTGGTTTCCACCAAATTCCTTTGAAGGAGACAGACATAGAAAAGACAGCATTTTCTGTCAACGGAGGGAAGTACGAATTTACAAGACTACCTTTTGGTCTCAAGAATTCCCCTTCAATATTCCAAAGAGCCTTAGATGATATTCTAAGGGATCATGTTGGAAAAATATGCTATGTCTACATTGATGACATCATTGTTTTCAGCAAAACTGAAAACGAACATGCTCATCACCTAAAACAAGTCTTCACGACTTTACTTAACGCTAATATGAAAGTCCAAATGGACAAATGTGAATTTTTCAAAAAGGAAGTGAATTTCCTAGGATTCACCATTTCAGACAGTGGCGTTAAGACAAATCCAGAAAAGGTTGAAGCGGTTTCTAGATTCCCCATACCCAAAACTCATAAAGAACTACGATCGTTCTTAGGCCTCTCCGGCTATTACCGCAGATTCATAAAAGATTATGCAAAATTAGCTAAGCCTCTTACCACTCATCTCAGAGGTGAAGATGGTCGTATATCAGCAAAAGCATCAGATAAAGTACAGATAAAGTTAGATAACAAGGCAATAGAAGCATTTAACAAAATAAAACAGACTCTTTGTTCTAATGACGTAATCCTAAATTATCCAAACTTCTCTAAAGAATTCCATCTAACAACCGATGCTTCAAACTACGCAATCGGTGCAGTCGTTGAACAGGAAGGTAGACCCATTACTTTTATATCACGAACATTGTCAAAAACAGAGGAGAACTATGCAACTAATGAAAAGGAAATGCTAGCCATAGTTTGGGCATTGCAAAACCTTCGAATTTACTTGTATGGAACTGCCAAAGTTATTATATTCACAGACCACCAACCAATAACCTTTGCTCTGAGTAATAAAAATCACAACGGAAAATTGAAACGTTGGAAGAGTTACTTAGAAGAGTTCAATTACGACTTAAAGTACAAGCCAGGAACCACTAACATAGTAGCAGACGCTTTATCAAGAAACCCAATAAACGAAATCAATAGTACAGAAACCACAGTTATGAGTGATGAAAGTTCGTCACACAATCTCATCCCTACAATAGAAACGCCTATTAACGTTTTCAAGAATCAGTTATTCATAATAATCGGCGAAAAGCATGATTATAAATTCGAAATTCCCTTTCCTACATATCATAGGCATACAGTAACACAACCCCACTTTACTGAAGACGAATTAATCGATATTTTCAAGAAACGACTTGACCCAAGACTTATTAACGGCTTATTTACTCCAGAACATATTATGAGCAAAATACAGGAATTCTATCCACTTCACTTTTCAAATTATAAAATACGATATACCCAAAGAAAGGTAGAAGACATTACAAGCGTCGATGAACAGAATAAAATTATAACGCAAGAACATAGACGAGCACACAGAAATGCATCAGAAAATAAAGCCCAAATTCTAGAAAAATTTTTCTTCCCACAACTCCACAAAAAAGTTAAGGAAATTACAAAAGCATGCTTAACATGCAGAGAGTCAAAGTATGATAGACACCCTCCACATCCCGCAATTCAAGCAACACCAATTCCCAAATTTCCAGGCGAAATCATTCATATAGATATTTATATAACAGAAAATAAAACTATTTTAACTAGCATTGATAAATTCTCAAAATACGTTCAAGTCAAGATTCTAAACTCAAGAGCAGCAGAAGATATAAAAATCCCGTTAAGAGAAATACTAATTGCATTCGGTATGCCCAAAACTGTAGTAATCGATAACGAACGAGCTTTAAATTCAGCCTCCATAAAGTTTTTGTTGCAAGACCAGCTAGGTATCGAAGTTTATACAACCCCTCCATATAACTCAACAAGTAACGGACAAATAGAGAGATTCCACTCCACTCTTTCAGAAATAATGACTTGCCTAAGAAAAGACAATAAAGATATGAGTTTCACAGATACACTCTTTAAAGCAGTACAAGAATATAACGCCTCCTACCATTCAGTTACTAAAAAGAAACCAATAGAGATATTTTTCGGCACAACAGTTCAGGATAACCCAGAAAAAACAGAAGAGAATAGGAAGATAATATCCAACAAGCTACTAGATAAACAAAAATATGATTTAAATTACCACAATAAAGAGAGACAGGAAATTAAAGCTTACGAACCAGGGGAGATAGTCTATGTAAAAATAAACAAGCGCCTAGGTTCAAAACTCACACCCAAATACAAGAAAGAAACTGTAGCAGAAAACAGGAATTCAACCATTAGAACAGCATGGAAATGGCTGGCCGGTACACCGGACCATAGTGACCACGAGGTTTTAATTACAAAAATTAATGAGCAATTAGAAAATAATAATAAACAAGTAGTTATCAATAGAGTATTGCAAGATAGAATCAATGAAATAACACAAACCTCAAATAACATAATGAAAATTGTAAAAGATCATTCTAATATTCAAGAGGAAAAAATCACGTTTTTTAAATACAAGCTCCAAATCTTTAAAGACGATTTAACTAATTTAATTCATGCCATAGACTGGGCAAAAACAAATACAATAAACTCAATAATATTGTCAGAATCCGAAGTCAAAATAATAGAGCAGATACTAGAAAGAGAAAAAATCATGTTCTTAAATGCAGAAGAATTGTTAGAATTTAGCCAAATAAAAATCGCAAGTAATGGAAAAAATATACTCTATATAATCAACATACCTTTAATCTCAAATGAAGTTTGTACAACCATGTTAATTAAGCCAATTAAAAGAAAAAATTATATCAATGAAATAAAATTCGAAAATATTGTAAAATGCGAAAATTCAATCTATGCTATAAGAGACTCATGTGAGTCGCATAATGAAAAAACAATTTGTAATAAAAATAAGTTAGTCGACTTAAGAAATGATACTTGTACTCTGCCACTATTAAAAAACCAACCTCCAAACTGCCGTGCTATCAACAATCAACACGTACCCAATCACGAACAGCTGTTTGTCGGAACAATATTGCTCAACGATTTCAATGGATCAATCAAGATCGACGAAGAGGAAGTAGAACTCCATGGTACCTTCCTGGTACAATTCGAAAACTCCACGATACGCATCGAAGATGACATATACGAATCAAAAGTAATGTCCTTCGCAGAAGCCACCCCACCGCTATTTCAAATCATGGCGAAAACAAACAAGATCGACGAAGTCCTTTCACTGCAAATGCTCAAGGAAATAAATCTAAACAACACAAGAAAATTAGAAACCCTAAAGAGCAGCAACGATATAAGAGCAACAATCAATATAACTCTCTCTGGAACTCTACTGATAATTATGGCCGTAGTTGGATATTTGCTAAAACGAAAGACCCCAACCACCACAGGCCAAGTCACAACACCCGAAGCAGAAAAGAGAGAAAATGCTCAAGTTTTCTATATTGCGACCGAGGACGTTCGCATCTAAGGGGGGAAGAGTTAACGACAGACCCTACAAAAGGGCATTGCACCGGCCCAATTATATCACGGCTCCAGTGCATGCACTTTTGACACGTGCGCTTTGTCAGCAGAATGCAACAGCAACGCAACCGCAACCGTGGGAGCCTATCGTCAGCAATATTAATAAGATCAATGCACTTGGCCAAAACACATTCTGGTCAACGTGCGCACCGATCAGCAACCACCGTGAGAGCCATCGTGTCACAAGACACCTATTCAGCAGCAACAGCAGTGACCACGGCGGCAGCGACGCCAATAGCAGCAGCGGCAGCTTTCATATAAATATTACTTGTATAATTATTCTTGTGTGTTTTTTTAATACAAAAACCGCTTCCGAATATTTAATTTATATATAATATAATAATAATTCAGAGGGCAAATATCCAAATGCCTTAACATCGGCCGCGTTGAAAGGCCGCATGGCTTCAATAATATGGTGTATTAGTGGAGTGGCAGTGGTGCAACGCGATGAATTGCCCTTTTATATGTGCCATTTTTTGTCTTAACGACAATTACGCGCACTCTACCATCTCCTCCGACTATGGCTTCCACTGTTGTGGAGGAGCGTTGTCCTCTCCCACGAGCACGACTGCTCCGACCTGTACGTTCTGCCTCTCCTTCGTCCATTTTGACTTCTGCTGCAGGCTGAGCAGGTAGTCCCTTGACCAGTCGTTCCAAAATCGACGCTTGATGTTGGATGTCAGCTGCCATCTTTTTAAGAGTGTCAGCTTGGCGTCGTCGACTGGCTCTGTGGACGCGATTGGCAGCGGCACGAGCGTTGCTCCTATCAGGAAGTGCCCTGGCGTGAGCACTTCGCCGTCGTTTGGGTTGCTGCTGGGAGCGCCCATTGGCCGCGAATTGAGCACGGCCTCGACCTCGACCAGCACGGTGGCCACCTCGTCTTGCCGTAATCGAGCGCTGCCCATCGCTTTCAGCAGCAAACCCTTGGCGGATTTCACCGCCGCTTCCCAAAGGCCGCCAAAATGCGGCGCTCGAGGAGGGATGAACACAATCTTCATGCCCCGCTCCGCAGCAAACATTTCCATGTCCGCTGTGTTGCCATGGAACGTAGTTTTGAGGTCCAGCGTGCGTGCAGCACCCACGAAATTGGTGGCATTGTCGCAATACAGCTTCCGGACAAGCTCACGTCGACCAACGAACCTGGATAAACACATCAGAAATGAATTTGAGGTTGAATCGGTGACTAATTCAAGATGCACTGCCTTCGAAGTAAAGCAAACAAATATGGCAATATACATTTTGACTGGCGATTTACCCCGAATTCCCAGCGAAATTAGTATTGGACCGCAAAAGTCCACTCCACTGATCTCAAATGGCCTATTTCCATGTAAGCGATCAGCGGGAAGATTGCCCATTATTTGGGATAAGAGTTTCGGCTTGTAGCGAAAACAATGTACACATTTTCGGACTACTGCACTGCAAGCCTGTCGAGCATTGACCAGCCAAACCTGCTGACGAAGCAGGCCCATTAGTACTAGGGGATTGGCGTGGCAATGAGAGCGATGCAAATGCTCCAAATAAAGCGTTACGAAACGACACTTTTTTGGAAGCAATAATGGGAATGCTAATGGTGCCTTCAATAAACGACCTCCTACTCGTAGCAACCATAACATACGCCTGCCATGCTGATGTGGGTGCAAAAACGGTGTCAGTTTTTGCAATGACGGTTGCAACACGACTGACTTCTTTATTTTCTTTATTTCTTCGCTGAATTCAATGTGTTGAATTACAGATATAACTGCAAGGAATGCGAAGCTTAACTCAGAAGCTGTAGGAACAAGTGAAGAATGACTTTCTTGTTTTCCATTGATAAAGCGGAACATATAGGCAACGATGCGGATTAGCTTAGAAAATTATGACGTTGACTCAATAAGATGTACGATGGGATTTGTTACCTCATCGACCGCGATCATAGTAATTGCAGTTCTACGCTTCTCTAGCAGCTCTAACTCCTTTGATAGGGTGATTTGTGGGTTGGCTGGCCACAATGTGTCAGAAAGCTTTAAAAATCCTGGTCCGCAAAACCACAATGATGTTTTAAGCTCCTCAACTGAACATCCCCGAGATACAATATCTGCTGGGTTGTCTTTCGTTGGTACATGACGCCAAGATACATTAGTTGTCAACTCTTGGATGGTTGCAATGCGATTAGCAACGAATGTGTTCAAGCTAGATGAATGCATTCGCAGCCAATGAAGCACCACCTCAGAGTCTGACCAAAATGTGACTTGATTAATAGGACCACCAAGTACTTTCTTAACCGCATCCCATAAGGTAGCTAACAATTCTGCAGCACACAACTCCAGCCGCGGAACAGATTTTGTTTTCAAGGGCGCTACCTTAGATTTGGCGACTAGCAGCCTGGTAGTGATACCCTTATCTGTTTGCATTCTTACGTATAAACAACAAACGTAAGCTCTCGTTGAGGCGTCAGCAAATCCATGGATTTGACATCCTTTCGATTTAAGTGTGCCAACGTAACGAGGTATATGCAACGAGTTTAGATTTGAGAAACAGCTACTGCCTCAAATTCTTGCCTCATTTGAACAGGCAATTGGTCATCCCACCCAAGTTTGTGCAACCACATTTCCTGTAAAAGGACCTTCGAACGAGTTACGATCGGACTTAACAAACCTAAGGGGTCGTATAACCTTGCTACAAATGACAAAACGGATCTTTTGGTCTGTTGAACTTCCACTGGACAGTTCATGGAATATCTAAAGCTGTCATTCATTGGATTCCAAATTAATCCCAATGTTTTTGTGTCCTCTTGATGACCAATAACTATATCGTTTCTAGCTGGTTGTGCTGCGAGTTGTTTACAATTTGACGACCATTTCGTGAGAGGAAATCCAAACTTTTGAAGAATTGCTATCAAGTCTCGATGCAACAAGCACAATTCTTCAACGCTATCTGCTCCTGTCAACAAGTCATTAACATAGAAATCTCGGGCTAACGATCTTGCAGCAGCTGGATGAGTGGAAGCATGCAAGTCGCTTAGATGTTTTAAACATCGAATTGCTAAGAATGGAGCAGTCGCTGTCCCGTACGTTACTGTGTTTAATCGAAAGATTTGTAACGGATCAGTGGGCGTTTCCCTCCACACAATAAGTTGAAAGTTGCGGTGGGACTCGTCAAGTTCAATTTGACGGTACATTTTAGCGATGTCTGCAGTAGCAGCCCAAGGACGAAGTCGAAATCTTAGCAAAGTCTCTCATAACTGCGGCTGGATGGTCGGACCCACCATGAGTAGATCATTCAGCGACAATTGAGAGGAGGACTTGCTAGAGGCATCAAACACTACTCGAAGTTTAGTGGATGAGCTGTGCGGTCTTAGCACGCATTGATATGGGATGAAATAATGCGGCTCTCTCGGAATTTGATTGTTAGTTGGGCTCATGTGACCCAAGGCCAAGTATTCTTTCATAAAGTCAATGTACATTGGCCGAATGTCTTCTTGCTTGCTCATTCTTCTTTCCAAGGCCAGGAATCGTCGCTTGGCTGTGTCATAAGACGTACCAAGACAATGTGGGCTTGATTTGAATGGCAGCGACACTCTGAAACGACCCGAGGTAGTTTGGCAAATAGTCTCCACAAATGACTTCTCGCACAGTTGTTGCTCTGGGGTATACAAATTCGAATTAATTGTATTTGGCTTTTCTTCCAACTCCCAGAACTTGCGAACTATTGAATCTATAGCTATGTCGTCGTTTACGACGCTAATGAAAGTCGACGAACTAGTAGCTGCATTCAATGTTGTTATCGGGTCCTTTTATTTTGCCTTCTCTTAATATATCAAACAAGTAAGAAGGCTCTAGTCGAGACTGCTCGACTAGGAGATACCCTGAACCCTCTAAGCTGATATTCTAATCATTCTGCACTTCTTTTATGCACACATACATACACATGCATCCACACGCACGCATAGGCCTGCGCTCTGCTAACTGCGCAGTAAGCAGCGACTGCGCTTGGGCTGCGCTGCAGTGTAAGCAATATTATGGGAATTTATTTGTTGAATAATTTCTTTTGTAGACATATGATCTCAATGAAAGGAATAGAGCGTAATCATATGGTGAATATGTGTGTACATTCCAAAGCACAAGTCTCTAGTACTTGAAATGCGTTTTTTACAAATTGGAGGAGAAGGGGGCGTGGTATCCAAAATCTGTAAATCACAAAATCATTGTATCGATTAACTTTATATACAACGCAAATTTGAAGACTCCAGGTCTATAAATGTTCAAATTAGGCTAAAAAAAAAAAACCAATTTTTCGATTATTCTCGATAAAAAAGTTATCGGACGATTTATCGAAAAAATAAAGCAAACTCTTACTGTGTATGGTACTCACGAGTATGCATGCCAAATTTCAGCTCTCTAGCTCTTATAACTTCTGAGATCGACGCACTCATACGGACGGACGGACGGACGGACGGACAGGACTATATCGACTCAGCTCGTCACGCTGATCAAGAATATATATACTTTGTTGGGTCTGCCACGCCTCCTTCTGCCCGTTACATACTTTTTCACAAAACCATTTTACCCTGATTTCCCATTTTCAATGGGTTCAGGGTATAAAAAATGTACCACAAATCATGACGGAGCCACCTCCAAAGTCTGTCCTTGAAAAAAACATAGGATCCTTCCTCAAATCATGCTAATGGGTTCAACACTACCGCACAAAAGAAGCCACAAATATCTGGGTGTAGCGTTAGATAGAAGGCTTACATTTAATATGCACACCACGATGGTCAAAAGTCTGTTTTGTCCAAAAGCGCAAAAATGTCATGGCTTCTTAAGCCGGCCAATAAATTGTCACTATACAATAAAGTGACAATTTATAAATCAATACTCAGCCCCATATGGAGATATGCGCTTCAAATCTATGGGATTGCGGCAAAAACAAATTTCAATAAAATAAGAGTTGCACAAGCAAAAATCCTCCGGCAAATTTGCAATGCTCCCTGGTATATGCGTACCAGGGACATTGAAAAAGATCTCAGGGTGCAAAAGGTAGCTGCTAGCTACCTTGCAAGACTCGAAGGCCACCCAAACCCTTTGGCAAGAAGACTTAAGAAAGCAGCCAGAAAAAGAAGACTGAAGAAGTGCCATCCACAGGACCTCCCTACGAGGTTCCTATAAAAATGTATCAAGTCAAATTGCATGTGATTTACGTAAAAATTGTTATTGTTTGTTGATGTTTTTATACCCTGAACCCATTTTCAATGGGAAATCAGGGTATAATGGTTTTGTTGAAATTTATGTAACAGGGAGAAGGAGGCGTGGTAGACCCCACAAAATATATATATTCTTGATCAGGGCGACGAGCTGAGTTGATTTGGCCCTGTCCGTCTGTCTGTCCGTCTGTCCGTCTGTCCGTCCGTCCGTCTGTCCGTCTGTCCGTATGTATGAACGCGTCGATTTCAGAAGATATAAGAGCTAGAGACTTCAAATTTTTTTTAAATGTTCGTAATTACAGCGCGCATATCAAGTTTATCATTAAAAATCGATAACTCATCCCGATCTTTTTTTATCGATAAAAAACCTTATCGAAAACCAGTTGTAAAATTATATCTTCTACACCTTTATTGCTAGAGTCTCCAAATTTTTAATATATGCCTATATGCAATTTATACAATTTCGGTTTTTGTTAAAATTTACCCCCCACCCTTAAATTCACCCCCTCACCCTCACTTTTGTAAAAAGCGTATTTCAAATACTAGAGACTTGTGCTTTGGCAATTACATGCATATCCATGTCATAATCATTATCTGAAAGTTTCATGAAGATCGTACGTCCACAAAAAAGTTATTAAGCAATTAAGTTCTCATAGTAAGCGCTCACTGCCGCCCATGCGTGTTTATGCTTGTGTGTGTATATGTATGTAATTGTTTGTGTATGTGTGTGTGTGTGTGTATGTGTGTATGTATGTGTGTGTATGTGTATGTATGCCTGTGTGTGTGTGTGTGCGTGTGTGTGTGTGTGTGTGCGTGTTTCTTGTGTAAGCTGAAAGACGCGAAAAATTATTGAAGTAGCTATTACTCCAAGGGCTCAGGGGGATCTCGTAGTCGAGTAGTCTCGACTAGAGCTTTCTTACTTGTTGTTAATTGTTATATTGTTATTGTTATGAAATTTCTGTAGTGTGTACTGTAAATAATTGTGTCTTTATGTTCAACTTGTTAAGCTGCCAATTAGGTAGTAAAAAGCCTGTTTAAATAATATAAAAATAAACAAGTAAGAAGACTCTAGTCGAGACTGCTCGACTGCTTTTCGACACACATACATACACACAAACGTATTAGAATGCGCTCTACTAACTGCGCTTGGGCTGTGCTGTAGTGTAGTAACATTATAAGAATTTATTTGTTGAATAATTTAATTTCTATACGTACAATCTTAATGAAAGTTTCAGGGCGTAATTATAGGGCGTAAATGTATGTACATTCCAAAGCACATGTCTCTAGTACCTGAAATACGCCTTTTACAAAGGTGAGGGTGAGGGGGTGGATATAGGGGGTGGGGGGTAAATTACAACTAAAATCGAAATTATATAAAATATATATAAGTCTACATTTAAAATTTGCAAGCTCTAGCTCTAAAGGTGTAGGAGATATAATTAAATAACTAGCTTTCGATAAGGTTTTTGATCGATAATAAAATATCGGGAGTAGTTATCGATATATAAAGAAAAACTTGATATGCGCGTGATATACACGGACCTAGGAAACAAAATTTCAAGTCTCTAGCTCTTATATCTTCTGAAATCGACGCGTTCATACATACGGACGGACGGACGGACGGACGGACGGACGGACAGACAGACGGACAGGGCCAAATCGACTTAGCTCGTCGCCCTGATCAAGAATATATATACTTTGTGGGGTCTGCCACGCCTCCTTTTGCCTGTTACATACTTTTAACAAAACCATTATACCCTGATTTCCCATTTTCAATGGGTTCAGGGTATAACAAGTAAGAAGACTCTAGTCGAGACTGCTCGACTAGGAGATACCCTGAACCCTCTAATCTGATATTCTAATCAGTCTGCACTTCTTTTCGACACACATACATACACAAACGTATTAGAATGCGCTCTACTAACTGCGCTTGGGCTGTGCTGTAGTGTAGTAACATTATAAGAATTTATTTGTTGAATAATTTAATTTCTATACGTACAATCTTAATGAAAGTTTCAGGGCGTAATTATAGGGCGTAAATGTATGTACATTCCAAAGCACATGTCTCTAGTACTTGAAATACGCCTTTTACAAAGGTGAGGGTGAGGGGGTGCATATAGGGGTGGGGGGTAAATTACAACAAAAATCGAAATTATATAAAATACATATAAGTCTACATTTCAAATTTGCAAGCTCTAGCTCTAAAGTTGTAGGAGATATAATTAAATAACTAGCTTTCGATAAGGTTTTTGATCGATAATAAAATATCGGGAGTAGTTATCGATATATAAAGAAAAACTTGATATGCGCGTGATATACACGGACCTAGGAAAAAAAATTTCAAGTCTCTAGCTCTTATATCTTCTGAAATCGACGCGTTCATACATACGGACGGACGGACGGACGGACGGACGGACGGACGGACGGACGGACAGACAGACGGACAGGGCCAAATCGACTTAGCTCGTCGCCCTGATCAAGAATATATATACTTTGTGGGGTCTGCCACGCCTCCTTCTGCCTGTTACATACTTTTAACAAAACCATTATACCCTGATTTCCCATTTTCAATGGGTTCAGGGTATAACAAGTAAGAAGACTCTAGTCGAGACTGCTCGACTAGGAGATACCCTGAACCCTCAAATCTGATATTCTAATCACTCTGCACTTCTTTTCGGCACACGTACATACACATCCACGTATTAGAACGCGCTCTGCTAACTGCGCAGTAAGCAGCAACTGCGCTTGTGCTGCGCTGCAGTGTGGGCAACATTATAAGAATTTATTTGTTGAATAATTTAATTTCTAGACGTGCAATCTTAATGAAACTTTTAGAACATAATCATAATGTTCAAATGTATGTACATTCCAAAGCACAAGTCTCTAGTACTTGAAATACGCCTTTTACAAAGGTGAGGGTGAGGGGGTGGATATAGGGGTGGGGGGTAAATTACAACAAAAATCGAAATTATATAAAATGCATATAAGTCTACATATAAAATTTGGAAGCTCTAGCTCTAAAGGTGTAGGAGGTATAATTAAATAACTAGCTTTCGATAAGGTTTTTGATCGATAATAAATTATCGGGAGTAGTTATCGATATAAAAAGAAAAACTTGGGTCAAATCGACTCAGCTCGTCGCCCTGATCAAGAATATATATACTTTGTGGGGTCTGCCACGCCTCCTTCTGCCTGTTACATACTTTTAACAAAACCATTATACCCTGATTTCCCATTGAAAATGGGTTCAGGGTATAAAAATATATCAGCACCGAGGTCTATAAATGTTCAAATTAGGCTAAAAAAAACAAAACCAATTTTTCGATTATTCTCGATAAAAAAGTTATCGGACGATTTATCGAAAAAATAAAGCAAACTCTTACTGTGTATGGTACTCACGAGTATGCATGCCAAATTTCAGCTCTCTAGCTCTTATAACTTCTGAGATCGACGCACTCATACGGACGGACGGACGGACGGACGGACAGGACTATATCGACTCAGCTCGTCACGCTGATCAAGAATATATATACTTTGTTGGGTCTGCCACGCCTCCTTCTGCCCGTTACATACTTTTTCACAAAACCATTTTACCCTGATTTCCCATTTTCAATGGGTTCAGGGTATAAAAAATGTACCACAAATCATGACGGAGCCACCTCCAAAGTCTGTCCTTGAAAAAAACATAGGATCCTTCCTCAAATCATGCTAATGGGTTCAACACTACCGCACAAAAGAAGCCACAAATATCTGGGTGTAGCGTTAGATAGAAGGCTTACATTTAATATGCACACCACGATGGTCAAAAAGTCTGTTTTGTCCAAAAGCGCAAAAATGTCATGGCTTCTTAAGCCGGCCAATAAATTGTCACTATACAATAAAGTGACAATTTATAAATCAATACTCAGCCCCATATGGAGATATGCGCTTCAAATCTATGGGATTGCGGCAAAAACAAATCTCAATAAAATAAGAGTTGCACAAGCAAAAATCCTCCGGCAAATTTGCAATGCTCCCTGGTATATGCGTACCAGGGACATTGAAAAAGATCTCAGGGTGCAAAAGGTAGCTGCTAGCTACCTTGCAAGACTCGAAGGCCACCCAAACCCTTTGGCAAGAAGACTTAAGAAAGCAGCCAGAAAAAGAAGACTGAAGAAGTGCCATCCACAGGACCTCCCTACGAGGTTCCTATAAAAATGTATCAAGTCAAATTGCATGTGATTTACGTAAAAATTGTTATTGTTTGTTGATGTTTTTATACCCTGAACCCATTTTCAATGGGAAATCAGGGTATAATGGTTTTGTTGAAATGTATGTAACAGGGAGAAGGAGGCGTGGTAGACCCCACAAAATATATATATTCTTGATCAGGGCGACGAGCTGAGTTGATTTGGCCCTGTCCGTCTGTCTGTCCGTCTGTCCGTCTGTCCGTCCGTCCGTCTGTCCGTCTGTCCGTATGTATGAACGCGTCGATTTCAGAAGATATAAGAGCTAGAGACTTCAAATTTTTTTTAAATGTTCGTAATTACAGCGCGCATATCAAGTTTATCATTAAAAATCGATAACTCATCCCGATCTTTTTTTATCGATAAAAAACCTTATCGAAAACCAGTTGTAAAATTATATCTTCTACACCTTTATTGCTAGAGTCTCCAAATTTTTAATATATGCCTATATGCAATTTATACAATTTCGGTTTTTGTTAAAATTTACCCCCCCACCCTTAAATTCACCCCCTCACCCTCACTTTTGTAAAAAGCGTATTTCAAATACTAGAGACTTGTGCTTTGGCAATTACATGCATATCCATGTCATAATCATTATCTGAAAGTTTCATGAAGATCGTACGTCCACAAAAAAGTTATTAAGCAATTAAGTTCTCATAGTAAGCGCTCACTGCCGCCCATGCGTGTTTATGCTTGTGTGTGTATATGTATGTAATTGTTTGTGTATGTGTGTGTGTGTGTATGTGTGTATGTATGTGTGTGTATGTGTATGTATGCCTGTGTGTGTGTGCGTGCGTGTGTGTGTGTGTGTGCGTGTTTCTTGTGTAAGCTGAAAGACGCGAAAAATTATTGAAGTAGCTATTACTCCAAGGGCTCAGGGGATCTCGTAGTCGAGTAGTCTCGACTAGAGCTTTCTTACTTGTTGTTAATTGTTATATTGTTATTGTTATGAAATTTCTGTAGTGTGTACTGTAAATAATTGTGTCTTTATGTTCAACTTGTTAAGCTGCCAATTAGGTAGTAAAAAGCCTGTTTAAATAATATAAAAATAAACAAGTAAGAAGACTCTAGTCGAGACTGCTCGACTGCTTTTCGACACACATACATACACACAAACGTATTAGAATGCGCTCTACTAACTGCGCTTGGGCTGTGCTGTAGTGTAGTAACATTATAAGAATTTATTTGTTGAATAATTTAATTTCTATACGTACAATCTTAATGAAAGTTTCAGGGCGTAATTATAGGGCGTAAATGTATGTACATTCCAAAGCACATGTCTCTAGTACTTGAAATACGCCTTTTACAAAGGTGAGGGTGAGGGGGTGGATATAGGGGTGGGGGGTAAATTACAACTAAAATCGAAATTATATAAAATATATATAAGTCTACATTTAAAATTTGCAAGCTCTAGCTCTAAAGGTGTAGGAGATATAATTAAATAACTAGCTTTCGATAAGGTTTTTGATCGATAATAAAATATCGGGAGTAGTTATCGATATATAAAGAAAAACTTGATATGCGCGTGATATACACGGACCTAGGAAACAAAATTTCAAGTCTCTAGCTCTTATATCTTCTGAAATCGACGCGTTCATACATACGGACAGACGGACAGGGCCAAATCGACTTAGCTCGTCGCCCTGATTAAGAATATATATACTTTGTGGGGTCTGCCACGCCTCCTTTTGCCTGTTACATACTTTTAACAAAACCATTATACCCTGATTTCCCATTTTCAATGGGTTCAGGGTATAACAAGTAAGAAGACTCTAGTCGAGACTGCTCGACTAGGAGATACCCTGAACCCTCTAATCTGATATTCTAATCAGTCTGCACTTCTTTTCGACACACATACATACACACACGTATTAGAATGCGCTCTGCTAACTGCGCTTGGGCTGCGCTGTAGTGTTGGTAACATTATAAGAATTTATTTGTTGAATAATTTAATTTCTATACGTACAATCTTAATGAAAGTTTCAGGGCGTAATTATACGGTGAAAATGTATGTACATTCCAAAGCACATGTCTCTAGTACTTGAAATACGCCTTTTACAAAGGTGAGGGTGAGGGGGTGCATATAGGGGTGGGGGGGTAAATTACAACAAAAATCGAAATTATATAAAATACATATAAGTCTACATTTCAAATTTGCAAGCTCTAGCTCTAAAGTTGTAGGAGATATAATTAAATAACTAGCTTTCGATAAGGTTTTTGATCGATAATAAAATATCGGGAGTAGTTATCGATATATAAAGAAAAACTTGATATGCGCGTGATATACACGGACCTAGGAAAAAAATTTCAAGTCTCTAGCTCTTATATCTTCTGAAATCGACGCGTTCATACATACGGACGGACGGACGGACGGACGGACGGACAGACAGACGGACAGGGCCAAATCGACTTAGCTCGTCGCCCTGATCAAGAATATATATACTTTGTGGGGTCTGCCACGCCTCCTTCTGCCTGTTACATACTTTTAACAAAACCATTATACCCTGATTTCCCATTTTCAATGGGTTCAGGGTATAACAAGTAAGAAGACTCTAGTCGAGACTGCTCGACTAGGAGATACCCTGAACCCTCAAATCTGATATTCTAATCACTCTGCACTTCTTTTCGGCACACGTACATACACATCCACGTATTAGAACGCGCTCTGCTAACTGCGCAGTAAGCAGCAACTGCGCTTGTGCTGCGCTGCAGTGTGGGCAACATTATAAGAATTTATTTGTTGAATAATTTAATTTCTAGACGTGCAATCTTAATGAAACTTTTAGAACATAATCATAATGTTCAAATGTATGTACATTCCAAAGCACAAGTCTCTAGTACTTGAAATACGCCTTTTACAAAGGTGAGGGTGAGGGGGTGGATATAGGGGTGGGGGGTAAATTACAACAAAAATCGAAATTATATAAAATGCATATAAGTCTACATATAAAATTTGGAAGCTCTAGCTCTAAAGGTGTAGGAGGTATAATTAAATAACTAGCTTTCGATAAGGTTTTTGATCGATAATAAATTATCGGGAGTAGTTATCGATATAAAAAGAAAAACTTGGGCCAAATCGACTCAGCTCGTCGCCCTGATCAAGAATATATATACTTTGTGGGGTCTGCCACGCCTCCTTCTGCCTGTTACATACTTTTAACAAAACCATTATACCCTGATTTCCCATTGAAAATGGGTTCAGGGTATAAAAATATATCAGCACCGAGCAACAAATCAATACGTTGCGGCTTGTGGAATTGAGGATCAGCTAATTGTACATTATTAGGTACCTTGATCTCTTCAGTGTGCTTCTCTGGTTGATACGACGAAATGGAACGTAACACACCAAAGTCTGTTCGGATTTCTATGTCGTCCGTTCGGGACGCTATTGAAGTTTGAACGCTGTGCCGAACAGATGACTGACAATTAGCAATGCCCAACAATTGAATCCCAGATCTTTGCCGTTATAATTTCAACTGTTTTGCAAGTTCTTCAGTTATGAAATTAACTTGCGAGCCGGAATCTAATAAAGCTCTAGCTAAGTGATAAGATCCAGATTGATCTTTTATCTTCACAACTGCAGTTTCCAAAAGAACTTGATCAGAGGCTATCCGTGCGTGATTTACAGATGAAATCTGTGACGAAGTGACACGAGGGACTGCTGATACAGCTGCTGAGCTACTTTGAGCCGCTTCAGAGCTGTATCTATGCAGTATGGTATGGTGCGGCTTAGAACACACACGACAGTGGCCTGATTTGCAAGCAGCCACTGAGTGTCCTGTTCGCAAACAATTTATACAGAGCGGATAGCTCTTTGCGAACGTAAAACGTTTCTGGCAAGGTATTGCTGCGAACGACGAGCACGAGTGAATGAAGTGATCGTTCTTTTTACAAAACACGCATTTGGGACTCTGCGGCTCACTGGGCAGAGCGACAGCTAGTGAAGTTTTCCCAATTCTTTTCCTATTATCCTGAGCTACCTTACGACGTGGACCAGATGAGTCTTCAGTTCAAGGCAGCTTCACAATCTTGCCACAATGGAAGCTTTTTGTAGTCAAGATTCTCTTCCCACCTAGAGCGCGTGCCAGCGTCCGCTTTCATCATTACTAAATGGATGAGCATGGCATTCGAAATCTGCTTATCAGATCCTAGCGATAATAGAGATTCGTAAAGGCACGGACTGAGTCTATCAGCAAGCTCAAAGATGATGCTGACGGTTCGGACATGTGTGGGAGATCAAATAGTTTTGAAATGCTGTTAAAAAATATGAGACACTGATTGTCGTACACATTTTTTAAAGCAGCTAACGCTTTTGGGTAATTTGCATCTGTCACCTGATATGCCTTGACAGTGCCTAATGCTTCTTTGTCCAAGCATGACAACAAGTGATTAAACTTTTCTATATTTGATAACCCTGGCTCGTTGTCGACTAAACTCTCAAAAAGTCCAATGAAATTCTTATATTCCGAATATTCTCCGCTAAACTTTGGCAGCTTTATATTCGGTAGATTCCTAGAGTGTGACACTGAGCTAATCATTGTAGAGTTAGCGGGACTCTCAATTTTAGGTTGGCTATCACTACCTCGCTTCATAAGAAGTGCTTTGGTTGATACACACAAATCTTCTAACGTTGACCGAGGCACTAAATCTGCGTTAATGTCGTCAAAATCTTGTTGTGTCTTAAAGGCCTTTTCTATGTGTTCTAGTGTAATCTTTTAATGATTTATTAATGCGTGTTATATCGTTTGTAACATTTTTGTAAACGGCCAACAGAGCTTCGACACGCTCCGTTGATGACTCGTCCATAGACCTATCCTCGCTTATTAGTCATGATGCTATAAGTGAAGCTCAGTTGAAACCAATTTCAATCGAAAGAAATAAAAATTCACTTAATGTATGACAACAAGCGAAGAGCAAGTCAAGAATATTAACAAATGCGCGCGATCGTAATAAATCTCAATATATTACGCTGGCAGTGTTAAACTATACTTGAGTGACTGTTACAGACAGCTTATAACGATATAGCGAAGACAATAACCAAAATGTTGAGTGACTATTTGGGCAAGTGGTCTATTGAGTGATATTTGACTGTAGAGCGACTGAGTGCAATGCATTCACAAGCGAGAGCGCGCCGGTATGAATGCCAAAATATAAGTGCAGATCGAGCTCATACGATGAGCGCAAAGCGAGAGTGCAAGTTTTGAGCGAGAATATATCCAAGTGACGAGCGCAAGTTTTGAGCGCAAAGCGAGAGCGCTGCTGCGTGTGCAAGCGTGGGTGCAAACGATATTGCAAGCGCGCATGCAAATGATGAGCGTAAATTAAAGCGAAATTTACTGTGTAAGCGCGAGTGCAAACGATATAGCAAGTGAGTATGCAATGAGCGCAAAACGAGCGCGCACTAATATGTGCAAGCGAGACAGTAAAAACGAGAGCGCAACTATAAGTGCAAGCGATATTGCAAGCGCGAATACAAATGAAGAGCGTAAATTAAGAGCGCAATTATCTGTGCAAGCGAGAACGAACTTTTATGTGCGAGCGAGAGCGAGCTGTGAGCGCAAGCGCAAAACGAAAGTGCGAGACGAAAATGAGCAAAAAAACTGTAACACATTAACGGCGCCAAAGAAAACTTGGATTATGCGAGGCAACAGAGATTGAATTATTTGCAGATCAAAGGTCATTATTTGCAATTACAATATGCACCTTATTATTATTATTTTTATTTGTATTTTTATACCCTGAACCCATTGAAAATGGGAAATCAGGGTATAATGGTTTTGTTAAAAGTATGTAACAGACAGAAGGAGGCGTGGCAGACCCCACAAAGTATATATATTCTTGATCAGGGCGACGAGCTAAGTCGATTTGGCCCTGTCCGTCTGTCTGTCCGTCCGTCCGTCCGTATGTATGAACGCGTCGATTTCAGAAGATATAAGAGCTAGAGACTTGAATTTTTTTTTCCTAGGTCCGTGTATATCACGCGCATATCAAGTTTTTCTTTTTATATCGATAACTGCTCCCGATAATTTATTATCGATCAAAAACCTTATCGAAAGCTAGTTATTTAATTATACCTCCTACACCTTTAGAGCTAGAGCTTCCAAATTTTATATGTAGACTTATATGCATTTTATATAATTTCGATTTTTGTTGTAATTTACCCCCACCCCTATATCCACCCCCTCACCCTCACATTTGTAAAAGGCGTATTTCAAGTACTAGAAACTTGTGCTTTAGAATGTACATATATTTGAATATTATGATTATGTTCTGAAAGTTTCATTAAGATTGTACGTCTAGAAATTAAAATATTCAACAAATAAATCCTTATAATGTTGCCCACACTGCAGCGCAGCCCAAGCGCAGTCGCTGCTTACTGCGCAGTTAGCAGAGCGCGTTCTAATACGTAGATGTGTATGTACGTGTGCCGAAAAGAAGTGCAGAGTGATTAGAATATCAGATTAGAGGGTTCAGGGTATCTCCTAGTCGAGCAGTCTCGACTAGAGTCTTCTTACTTGTTTTATTTTTTTTTTTTAATTTCAATTTGAAATAAGCTCAACACAATGTACATAGGCGTAGATTGTACATACATTAATATTTTGTATGTCTCAAGTAATGCATTTATTTATTTATCGCTTGCATTACTTGGTCATCTATGTGCTCTATATATTTATGTACTTCCCTGATTATCCACAAAATTCATAATCCAGCTTCCAGAGAGTGTCCACCCGGGGGCGCCAAAAATGTCCTTCCAAAAGGAGTCTGGTCCTTCGATGGGCCAGTGTATAATATATTTATAAAAAAATGTAGACAGCAACTTGCGGTCTCTCTGAAGTGAATATGAAGTGCTGGCACCGGTGTTCAATTTTGTACTGATTTATTAAATTTAACATCAACGCAAGCGCAGCTTGCACAGTAGAGAGCGCACCTATGCGCATCTAACCGCGAGCAGCGAGAGAGCGATCTTTTGGAGAGCGACACTCCCGTGCTAGCGCGTACAACAACAACTTCTTTGTACAGTGGCTCAGCTTCAATTACTTAACCTATACAATTTCGATAATAATTCAATTTCTTAATATATATAGTTACGTATTCATCATACTCCAACAAATTAGAGTATTTGGTATGCATACATAATTTCTCTTATAATCTCTCTTAAGCCACTCTGTAGCTTAATCTTACGACTCTCAAAGCTCGCAAGCGAAGTTACGGCAGAATCACGCCACTTAAAGCATTTACAAGAAAGGTAACTGCATGATCAGGCCACCTAGAGCTTTGTAACGGCAATGTCATCCGATGCTGGAGCTTTATAGCTGCCAACGCCGACGCATTGCATAGTAAGCTTAGAATTAGAGTTAGTTGTAAATCTGCATCACGAGAATAAACTTGTTCAACTCCAATGCTATTAAAATAAAGTTATCTTTCTATTTAACTAACCGCATTGTTTAAAAATGTAATTGGCGCAGCCGGTAGGATACGCGCGGTAAACATAAACTCTATAAAGTCATTTTATTTGATTGGTCAAATACTAGTACCATCACCCAATTGTGCGGAATCAATAAAAGACAGTGAAAAAGTGCGTCAGTTAAGTTATAATCAACTGCCACAAACATTTCAAACAAAAATTATTGAGTGGAAACCACCGTATCCGCATAAGAACCTAATTTAAATCGTGAGTGAAAATTTGACCACGTAACAAAAAAAAAAATAAATAAATTATGTCGCTGACTGAAAACCATAACCAACTACCTCCAACTGGGAGTAGCACAAATATGCTTACTGAAGGCCAACTCAATCAATTGTTATTGCAATTAAAACAAATTCCAACATTCGAGGGTCAAGAAGATACTCTGGGGCCGTTTATTCGTCGACTGGATTATCTACTTGCTCTCTATCCAACACATGATCTCAGGCAGCAAAGTATAATCTTTGGAGCGACAGAAGTGTTGCTGGGTATCCAAGCACAAAGGGCAGTAGGACTTCAAGGTGTCAGCAACTGGAAATCCCTAAGGGCAGCTTTAATCAATGAGTACAAACCGCACATATCTTTTGAGGAGCTGCTTCGCCGTCTCTATAATACTAATTTCCAGGGTAGCTTGCGTAAGTTTGTAGAAGAGCTCGAAATCAAAGCCAGCATAATTGTAAACAAATTATCATTAGAAAATGACGAAGTAAACAACTTTTATTATACACAAGCTATGAACGAAACAGTAAAAAATGTAATAAATAAAAAATTGCCTGATCGTATGTTCATGATTTTAGCACGTCATGATATATCTAGTATTTCTAAGTTAAAATGTGTTGCCCAACAAGAAGGCATGTATGAAGATAATGTAAACTTAATTCTCGTACAAAATAGTAGGAAATCAAATTCAAATATCAATCCTGATAGGCCTTCTAATAAAGAAATAAATAATACTAAAATGACTTCATACAATAACAGTCCATCCCAGCAAAAAACTAACGAAATTGTCAGCAATCAATATCTCATACCGCACCATGTCCGACAGAACACATTTAATCAGGGACGACCTTCTTTACCACCCTCTTTACCATCGCCAAATCCACAAATATTTAAAGAATTTCAACAGAAACTCGTACAAGCTCAACAAAGTGATGCCCATAGAAAGTCAAGTCAAGGTTATTCGATACCAAATTTAACTTAACCTCAAAAGCGCCAACGTGAAAGTACAAGTGGCCATCAAAAGATGGAAATTGATGATTACCATCATATAGAAATGCCGATTGATCAATACTATAATCAAAGTTGCGAATATCAAAATAATAGTGAAGAACCTTATTGCGAAACCGACCATCAGAATCTTAATCATCCATACCAACAACCAGATGAAGATAATGCCGAAAATTTTCGTTTATCAGCCTCCCAACACACCAATATATTGCCTTAAAATTTAATAATAAACTCTGTCGTTGTCTAATTGATACAGGTAGTTCAATTAATATTATGAGCCAAAATTTCTTTAACCTACCCATAACATCAAAGCCTACAGTAGTTCGTGCATTGCAAGGAGTGGTGAATTTGAACAAAATAATTACTGTTCAACCTAATGAACTTTTCCCAGTAGAACAACATTTTTACATATTTCCATTTTCACACTATTATGACATATTATTAGGACGCAATTTTCTAAAGGCAACTAATTCAATTATCGATTATTCCAGAGATCAAATTATAATAAACAATAAAACATTTTCTCACAAACTTTATTTTCCTGACAACAATAAAGATTTCACAACTACTCCAGAGCTTACTTACGCAATTGAGAATCCAATAGACGAGCAACCTCAATACCGACTCGATCACCTCAATAAAGAAGAACGGGCAAATTTGCTGAAGCTTTTAAAACAGTTTATTGACATTCAGTATCGCGAAGGCCAAATATTAAGCTTTACTAATCAAACCAAACATAGAATTGAAACCATTCACAATAATCCCGTTTACAAAAAACCCTACAGTTATCCGTTCGCCGCCGAGCAAGAAATAGACGCTCAAGTTGAGGAAATGCTTCAGCAAGGGATTATCAGGGAAAGTAATTCATCATATTGCAGCCCCTTATGGGTTGTGCCCAAAAAATTAGACGCTTCAGGGAATCAAAAATATCGAGTTGTCGTCGATTATCGAGGATTGAACGAAATCACTATAAGCGATAAATTCCCCATCCCAAATATTGACGAAATTCTTAGTAAGTTAGGCAGGTGTCAGTATTTTACGACAATCGATCTTGCAAAAGGCTTCCACCAGATAGAAATGGATCCAGATTCCATCACCAAAACTGCATTTTCAACCAAAAATGGACATTATGAATATACACGAATGCCATTTGGGTTGAAAAACGCACCAGCAACTTTTCAGCGTTGCATGAATAATGTTTTGAAAGAGGTAATAAATAAATGTTGTTTAGTATATCTCGATGATGTCATTGTATTCTCGACATCATTAACTGAACACTTGGACTCGTTGAGAAAGGTGTTTAGCAAATTAAGAGAAGCCAACCTAAAGTTGCAGCTTGATAAGTGCGAATTCCTTAAAAGGGAAACAAAGTTTTTAGGTCATATTATAGGCCCATATGGCATCAAGCCCAATGAAGATAAAATAAAATCAATTAAATATTTTCCTCTTCCCAAGAGTCCAAAAGAAATAAAATCATTTCTTGGATTATGCGGCTACTATAGGAAATTTATCCCAAATTTCGCACAAATTGCCAAACCTATTACCAATTGTCTTAAAAAAGGAAATAAAATTGATTTAAGAAACGAAGCTTATCTCCAGGCCTTTGAAAAATTAAAAATTCTAATTTCAAGTGACCCAATACTTGTTTGCCCTGATTTCAAAAAATTGTTTCAAATCACAACTGACGCTAGTAGTGTAGCAATAGGTGCTGTTTTGTCACAAGAAGGTAAAGCTATTTGTTTCGCTAGTCGAACACTAAACGATCACGAACAAAACTATAGCACCATTGAGAGGGAATTATTGGCCATTGTTTGGGCAACAAAATACTTTCGGCCCTATTTATTTGGTAGGACTTTCGAGGTATTAAGTGATCATAAGCCGTTGGTTTGGCTTCACTCAATACCAGATCCCAACATGAAACTCCAAAGGTGGAAAATTCGCCTATCAGAATACGATTTTACAATAGAATACATCCAAGGAAAAACCAATTATGTAGCCGATGCGCTTTCACGTATTCAATCACAACACGAAGAAGTAATGTTAGGAAGTACTTGTGCAACTGTACATAGTGCGGAAGAGGATAGTTCATTCTTAATCCCTTTAACGGAAAAGCCCCTAAATCACTACTCTCGACAAGTAATCATGGTTAAAACAGATAATATTTCAGTTAAAGTAGAACAATATTTCAAAAAACAAAAAATTATAATAAATTATAAAGAGATAACTTTCGAATCTGCAAAGCAGTTATTAATAGACCACCTTTTTGCTAAATCCAGTGCACTCTATATTGAAAGCGATCCCGACTTTCTCATCATCCAAAAAGCTTACAAGGAGATAGTCCATGACCAAAAAACTTCCATTGTAAGAGCATTATTATATTTGAAAGATATAAAAAGTTACGCTGAATTTAAAGAATTAATATTAAAACAGCATATTAAGCTTATCCACCCTGGCATAGAAAAAATGTTAAGACTTTTCAAAGAAAGTTATTATTTCCCAGATTCTGGTAAATTGATACAAAACATTATTAATCAATGCGACGTTTGCCAATTGTCGAAAACAGAACACAGAAATACAAACGCCCCATTTGAATTAACACCAGAAGTATTCAACCCTCGCGAAATATTTATGATAGACTTTTATATTTCAGAGAATAAAACTTATCTAACATGTATCGACATTTATTCAAAATTTGTCATGTTAGTACAAGTGAAAAGCCGTGACTGGCTGGAAGCCAAACGTGCACTATTACAAGTATTTACTCAAATGGGCAAGCCGATAACACTCAAAGCAGACAGAGACTCAGCTTTCACAAGTAACGCAATTAAACAATGGTTGACTTCGGAGGAGGTTAAATTAGAATTAGCATCAACAAAGACAGGGGTTGCGGACATTGAACGATTTCACAAAACCTTAAACGAGCGTATTAGAATAATAAATACTGATACTTACGTTGAAGAAAAGCAGATGAAAATCGAAACTATCCTATTCATTTATAATCATAAAATTAAACACAATAGCACAGGTAGAACACCAGCCCATTTGTTTATTTTTGCAGGTACCCCTGCATACAGTAATCAAATCTTAAAAACACAAAAAATTAATAAAGTCAACGAAAATAGAAAATCTTTTGAAGTCAATACAAAATATAAAAAAGCACCAATATTGAAAGGCAAACTTCAAAACCCATTCAAGAAAACTGCCAAAATTAAGGCTGTTGACGAGAAACACTTTAGCGAATTAAACAGAGGAAGGGAGTTTATTCATCATAAAAATCAATTTATGCGTAAGAAGGTTATTAATGACTCTAACTATCACACCAGGCCTCCTGAACTTGTTTGTATGACTCATACTGATGACAATTGATTCCACATATCCCTACTCCACATATCAATAAAAAAAAAAAAAAAATAGATAAAATAAACCCACCAACATTTTTGAGCTATTACTATCATTAAAACATTTTGAACAATTTATTTAACCTAACATTACCTTTTCAGAATTGATATTTGAACATCTAAAATAATCCGAAATATTAATACCTAATATTAGAAAAATAGCAAAGAATACAAAAAAAAAAAACAAAAAAAACCAAATAGCGAAAAAAAACGAATTGTTAGTCACACTATATTTGTACTAAGTATGTTAATCAATATTGAAAAAAAAAAATCATAAATTTAATACTAAAAAAGATGAATTGTTAGAATTAAGTCCACTTAATTGTTAACTAATTCAAGATACAAAAAGGTTGTAGAATGGTAATACTTCAAGTGTACCGCCTGAGGACAGGCTACATTCTCGGGTTGGAGGAGTTACGTATTCATCATACTCCAACAAATTAGAGTATTTGGTATGCATACATAATTTCTCTTATAATCTCTCTTAAGCCACTCTGTAGCTTAATCTTACGACTCTCAAAGCTCGCAAGCGAAGTTACGGCAGAATCACGCCACTTAAAGCATTTACAAGAAAGGTAACTGCATGATCAGGCCACCTAGAGCTTTGTAACGGCAATGTCATCCGATGCTGGAGCTTTATAGCTGCCAACGCCGACGCATTGCATAGTAAGCTTAGAATTAGAGTTAGTTGTAAATCTGCATCACGAGAATAAACTTGTTCAACTCCAATGCTATTAAAATAAAGTTATCTTTCTATTTAACTAACCGCATTGTTTAAAAATGTAATTATATATATAACAATCTATATATATAAAAGAAAGTTGTGTAAAAGTGAAGACTGCTTATAACTTGATTTGGGCTGAACCAATTTTCATGGTTTTTGATTTGTTGGATTTGTCTCCGCAACGAGTTTAGTATAGGGTCTTAAAAATACTGAAAAAATTTGCCGAATACTTGAAAAACGCGGTTTTTTCCCCAAATGTTCAAATTTTTTTTATACCCAGTAGGCTTGGTAACAGTGACAGTTTTGACAATAGTGTAGAAGTAAATAAACAAATGTAGTCAGTCAGTCTACGGCACAGCCTCAGGCGAACCTGACTATTCATAAAAAAGCACATTTGTTAAAAAAAAAAATTTTGAAAAACAATACGCATACGGACAAAAGCAAAATATCTCGAAAGTTCAGGTAGGTATTGTTGAATTTGTTTTTCTCAGACATTATTTTTGTAAATAATTTATATTTGTATTTCTCGACATTATTTTTGTAAATAATTTTTATTTATATTTCTCGATTTCTCGATATTTTATGTGGTTTTGTGCGATTGTGCATATTCAGTATTACTATTAATGAAAATGCCGCGTCCTAGAAGATCTAATCTTTCCCAGCGGACCCATAATGCAATTAGGCTACGGAATACCGCGAGTCAATTATCTGACGAAGAACGAGAAAGGCGCCGCGTTAGTACCCAGCAAAGAAGGGCCTTAATTCGTGCTTCTCAAAGAGAGGCAGCCCGTGAAACGGCAATAAGAAATGGTTCAAGGATTGATTTGAATCGAGCAGCGTTTCGATATGATTGTACCATTGACTACAGCTTGAATCGTTTAGTTTGCATTGGTCCAATGGACGTTGTTTGCCAGCATTGTGGCGCATTGAAGTTTGCTGGTGAAACGCCCGGTTTGTGCTGCCTTAGTGGTAAAGTGACATTGCCATTAGTGGTCTCGCCACCAGAGCCATTGCGTTCCCTGCTTTATGGCGAAACACTAGAATCACGACATTTTCTAGCGAACACTCAAAAATACAATGCCTGTTTCCAAATGACTTCATTTGGGGCGGAAATTATTGAAGAACACGGATATAATCCGACATTTAAGGTAATTTACGTTAAAAATTTTATTTTCTTATTTGGGATAATGTAGTTGGTTAGATTTCTGTAAAAAGTGTTTGTAAATCTAACTATAACTATGGCTTTGAATGTAAAGATTCAAGGCCAGATTTGCCATCGCATTGGATCATTGCAACCTATTGAAGATGAACAGCACAAATTCTTGCAAATATACTTCATGGGCAATATGGAAGAGCAACTTGATCGGCGCCAAGAAATCAACACTGCGATGAAAAGAGCAATTCTCCAAGATTTGCAGCAAATGCTTCATGAACATCATGCATTGGTCAAGTTGTTCAAGACCGCTTTAGAGCGCATGCCAAGAGATGACTATAAAATAGTAATCAGAGCAGATAAAAGACCAGCTGGAACACATGAACGCACATTTAATGCTCCAACAATCGATGAAGTGGCAATCCTGATTGTTGGTGAAAGCTTGGAAGCACGCGATATTGTGCTTACACGACGCAGTGCTGCGCAACTACAAAGAATATCTGAAACGCACCGTTCATATGACGCTTTACAATACCCGCTGATGTTTTGGCAAGGAGACGATGGATATCACTTTAATATCAAAATGATAAATCCATTGAATGGTAAGATCAATCATTGTTTTCATTTTAACTTTATATATACATTTTATTCTGTTTGCTTTTGGTACACAAAAAAAGTTATCACTCTTAATTTAGTAGAGAGTAGCTGTAAGAGTCGTAAACCTATTAGGGGCTCTAAAATACAATTTTTACTGCATTTGTTTCAGGTGAGGAAACTGGCAAGAAGGTTAGTTCTATGAATTATTACGCATATCGTTTGATGATTCGTGAAAATTCTGACGAAGAATGTCGTTTACCACAAGGTGCTTGAATGAAAATCTGATTAATAAATTAATTAGAGTGTATCCCAACCTGAACAACATACCTTTTAATCATTTTTTACCTAGAAATAAGGGTAGGGCAATGCAACGCTTGCTGGGACTGCTAGTATATAATATAATATAATAATATATATAATATAATAATAATTCAGAGGGCAAATATCCAAATGCCTTAACATCGGCCGCGTTGAAAGGCCGCAGTGCTTCAATAATATGGTGTATTAGTGGAGTGGCAGTGGTGCAACGCGATGAATTGCCCTTTTATATGTGCCATTTTTTGTCTTAACGACAATTACGCGCACTCTACCATCTCCTCCGACTATGGCTTCCGTCACCACGCCTAGCATCCACTGTTGTGGAGGAGCGTTGTCCTCTCCCACGAGCACGACTGCTCCGACCTGTACGTTCTGCCTCTCCTTCGTCCATTTTGACTTCTGCTGCAGGCTGAGCAGGTAGTCCCTTGACCAGTCGTTCCAAAATCGACGCTTGATGTTGGATGTCAGCTGCCATCTTTTTAAGAGTGTCAGCTTGGCGTCGTCGACTGGCTCTGTGGACGCGATTGGCAGCGGCACGAGCGTTGCTCCTATCAGGAAGTGCCCTGGCGTGAGCACTTCGCCGTCGTTTGGGTTGCTGCTGGGAGCGACCATTGGCCGCGAATTGAGCACGGCCTCGACCTCGACCAGCACGGTGGCCACCTCGTCTTGCCGTAATCGAGCGCTGCCCATCGCTTTCAGCAGCAAACCCTTGGCAGATTTCACCGCCGCTTCCCAAAGGCCGCCAAAATGCGGCGCTCGAGGAGGGATGAACACAAACTCCATGCCCCGCTCCGCAGCAAACATTTCCATGTCCGCTGTGTTGCCATGGAACGTAGTTTTGAGCACCCACGAAATTGGTGGCATTGTCGCAATACAGCTTCCGGACAAGCCCACGTCGACCAACGAACCTGGATAAACACATCAGAAATGAATTTGAGGTTAAATCGGTGACTAATTCAAGATGCACTGCCTTCGAAGTAAAGCAAACAAATATGGCAATATACATTTTGACTGGCGATTTGCCCCGAATTCCCAGCGAAACTAGTATTGGACCGCAAAAGTCCACTCCACTGATCTCAAATGGCCTATTTCCATGTAAGCGATCAGCGGGAAGATTGCCCATTACTTGGGATAAGAGTTTCGGCTTGTAGCGAAAACAATGTACACATTTTCGGACTACTGCACTGCAAGCCTGTCGAGCATTGACCAGCCAAACCTGCTGACGAAGCAGGCCCATTAGTACTAGGGGATTGGCGTGGCAATGAGAGCGATGCAAATGCTCCAAATAAAGCGTTACGAAACGACACTTTTTTGGAAGCAATAATGGGAATGCTAATGGTGCCTTCAATAAACGACCTCCTACTCGTAGCAACCATAACATACGCCTGCCATGCTGATGTGGGTGCAAAAACGGTGTCAGTTTTTGCAATGACGGTTGCAACACGACTGACTTCTTTATTTTCTTTATTTCTTCGCTGAATTCAATGTGTTGAATTACAGATATAACTGCAAGGAATGCGAAGCTTAACTCAGAAGCTGTAGGAACAAGTGAAGAATGACTTTCTTGTTTTCAATTGATAAAGCGGAACATATAGGCAACGATGCGGATTAGCTTAGAAAATTATGACGTTGATTCATAGCGCGATCATAGTAATTGCAGTTCTACGCTTCTCTAGCAGCTCTAACTCCTTTGATAGGGTGATTTGTGGGTTGGCTGGCCACAATGTGTCAGAAAGCTTTAAAAATCCTGGTCCGCAAAACCACAATGATGTTTTAAGCTCCTCAACTGAACATCCCCGAGATACAATATCTGCTGGGTTGTCTTTCGTTGGTACATGACGCCAAGATACATTAGTTGTCAACTCTTGGATGGTTGCAATGCGATTAGCAACGAATGTGTTCAAGCTAGATGAATGCATTCGCAGCCAATGAAGCACCACCTCAGAGTCTGACCAAAATGTGACTTGATTAATAGGACCACCAAGTACTTTCTTAACCGCATCCCATAAGGTAGCTAACAATTCTGCAGCACACAACTCCAGCCGCGGAACAGATTTTGTTTTCAAGGGCGCTACCTTAGATTTGGCGACTAGCAGCCTGGTAGTGATACCCTTATCTGTTTGCATTCTTACGTATAAACAACAACCGTAAGCTCTCGTTGAGGCGTCAGCAAATCCATGGATTTGACATCCTTTCGATTTAAGTGTGCCAACGTAACGAGGTATATGCAACGAGTTTAGATTTGAGAAACAGCTAGGTACTGCCTCAAATTCTTGCCTCATTTGAACAGGCAATTGGTCATCCCACCCAAGTTTGTGCAACCACATTTCCTGTAAAAGGACCTTCGCACGAGTTACGATCGGACTTAACAAACCTAAGGGGTCGTATAACTTTGCTACAAATGACAAAACGGATCTTTTGGTCTGTTGAACTTCCACTGGACAGTTCATGGAATATCTAAAGTTGTCATTCATTGGATTCCAAATTAATCCCAATGTTTTTGTGTCCTCTTGATGACCAATAACTATATCCTTTCTAGCTGGTTGTGCTGCGAGTTGTTTACAATTTGACGACCATTTCGTGAGAGGAAATCCAAACTTTTGAAGAATTGCTATCAAGTCTCGATGCAACAAGCACAATTCTTCAACGCTATCTGCTCCTGTCAACAAGTCATCAACATAGAAATCTCGGGCTAACGATCTTGCAGCAGCTGGATGAGTGGAAGCATGCAAGTCGCTTAGATGTTTTAAACATCGAATTGCTAAGAATGGAGCAGTCGCTGTCCCGTACGTTACTGTGTTTAATCGAAAGATTTGTAACGGATCAGTGGGCGTTTCCCTCCACACAATAAGTTGAAAGTTGCGGTGGGACTCGTCAAGTTCAATTTGACGGTACATTTTAGCGATGTCTGCTGTAGCAGCCCAAGGACGAAGTCGAAATCTTAGCAAAGTCTCTCATAACTGCGGCTGGATGGTCGGACCCACCATGAGTAGATCATTCAGCGACAATTGAGAGGAGGACTTGCTAGAGGCATCAAACACTACTCGAAGTTTAGTGGATGAGCTGTGCGGTCTTAGCACGCATTGATATGGGATGAAATAATGCGGCTCTCTCGGAATTTGATTGTTAGTTGGGCTCATGTGACCCAAGGCCAAGTATTCTTTCATAAAGTCAATGTACATTGGCCGAATGTCTTCTTGCTTGCTCATTCTTCTTTCCAAGGCCAGGAATCGTCGCTTGGCTGTGTCATAAGACGTACCAAGACAATGTGGGCTTGATTTGAATGGCAGCGACACTCTGAAACGACCCGAGGTAGTTTGGCAAATAGTCTCCACAAATGACTTCTCGCACAGTTGTTGCTCTGGGGTATACAAATTCGAATTAATTGTATTTGGCTTTTCTTCCAACTCCCAGAACTAGCGAACTATTGAATCTATAGCTATGTCGTCGTTTACGACGCTAATGAAAGTCGACGAACTAGTAGCTGCATTCAATGTTCGGCAGCGACCAGATACAATCCAACCAAAGGCAGTCAATTGCAATGTTGGGTTGTTATCGGGTCCTTTTATTTTGCCTTCTCTTAATATATCAAAAAAGATATCAGCACCGAGCAACAAATCAATACGTTGCGGCTTGTGGAATTGAGGATCAGCTAATTGTACATTATTAGGTACCTTGATCTCTTCAGTGTGCTTCTCTGGTTGATACGACGAAATGGAACGTAACACACCAAAGTCTGTTCGGATTTCTATGTCGTCCGTTCGGGACGCTATTGAAGTTTGAACGCTGTGCCGAACAGATGACTGACAATTAGCAATGCCCAACAATTGAATCCCAGATCTTTGCCGTTATAATTTCAACTGTTTTGCAAGTTCTTCAGTTATGAAATTAACTTGCGAGCCGGAATCTAATAAAGCTCTAGCTAAGTGATAAGATCCAGATTGATCTTTTATCTTCACAACTGCAGTTTCCAAAAGAACTTGATCAGAGGCTATCCGTGCGTGATTTACAGATGAAATCTGTGACGAAGTGACACGAGGGACTGCTGATACAGCTGCTGAGCTACTTTGAGCCGCTTCAGAGCTGTATCTATGCAGTATGGTATGGTGCGGCTTAGAACACACACGACAGTGGCCTGATTTGCAAGCAGCCACTGAGTGTCCTGTTCGCAAACAATTTATACAGAGCGGATAGCTCTTTGCGAACGTAAAACGTTTCTGGCAAGGTATTGCTGCGAACGACGAGCACGAGTGAATGAAGTGATCGTTCTTTTTACAAAACACGCATTTGGGACTCTGCGGCTCACTGGGCAGAGCGACAGCTAGTGAAGTTTTCCCAATTCTTTTCCTATTATCCTGAGCTACCTTACGACGTGGACCAGATGAGTCTTCAAGGCAGCTTCACAATCTTGCCACAATGGAAGCTTTTTGTAGTCAAGATTCTCTTCCCACCTAGAGCGCGTGCCAGCGTCCGCTTTCATCATTACTAAATGGATGAGCATGGCATTCGAAATCTGCTTATCAGATCCTAGCGATAATAGAGATTCGTAAAGGCACGGACTGAGTCTATCAGCAAGCTCAAAGATGATGCTGACGGTTCGGACATGTGTGGGAGATCAAATAGTTTTGAAATGCTGTTAAAAAATATGAGACACTGATTGTCGTACACATTTTTTAAAGCAGCTAACGCTTTTGGGTAATTTGCATCTGTCACCTGATATGCCTTGACAGTGCCTAATGCTTCTTTGTCCAAGCATGACAACAAGTGATTAAACTTTTCTATATTTGATAACCCTGGCTCGTTGTCGACTAAACTCTCAAAAAGTCCAATGAAATTCTTATATTCCGAATATTCTCCGCTAAACTTTGGCAGCTTTATATTCGGTAGATTCCTAGAGTGTGACACTGAGCTAATCATTGTAGAGTTAGCGGGACTCTCAATTTTAGGTTGGCTATCACTACCTCGCTTCATAAGAAGTGCTTTGGTTGATACACACAAATCTTCTAACGTTGACCGAGGCACTAAATCTGCGTTAATGTCGTCAAAATCTTGTTGTGTCTTAAAGGCCTTTTCTATGTGTTCTAGTGTAATCTTTTAATGATTTATTAATGCGTGTTATATCGTTTGTAACATTTTTGTAAACGGCCAACAGAGCTTTGACACGCTCCGTTGATGACTCGTCCATAGACCTATCCTCGCTTATTAGTCATGATGCTATAAGTGAAGCTCAGTTGAAACCAATTTCAATCGAAAGAAATAAAAATTCACTTAATGTATGACAACAAGCGAAGAGCAAGTCAAGAATATTAACAAATGCGCGCGATCGTAATAAATCTCAATATATTACGCTGGCAGTGTTAAACTATACTTGAGTGACTGTTACAGACAGCTTATAACGATATAGCGAAGACAATAACCAAAATGTTGAGTGACTATTTGGGCAAGTGGTCTATTGAGTGATATTTGACTGTAGAGCGACTGAGTGCAATGCATTCACAAGCGAGAGCGCGCCGGTATGAATGCCAAAATATAAGTGCAGATCGAGCTCATACGATGAGCGCAAAGCGAGAGTGCAAGTTTTGAGCGAGAATATATCCAAGTGACGAGCGCAAGTTTTGAGCGCAAAGCGAGAGCGCTGCTGCGTGTGCAAGCGTGGGTGCAAACGATATTGCAAGCGCGCATGCAAATGATGAGCGTAAATTAAAGCGAAATTTACTGTGTAAGCGCGAGTGCAAACGATATAGCAAGTGAGTATGCAATGAGCGCAAAATGAGCGCGCACTAATATGTGCAAGCGAGACAGTAAAAACGAGAGCGCAACTATAAGTGCAAGCGATATTGCAAGCGCGCATGCAAATGAAGAGCGTAAATTAAGAGCGCAATTATCTGTGCAAGCGAGAACGAACTTTTATGTGCGAGCGAGAGCGAGCTGTGAGCGCAAGCGCAAAACGAAAGTGCGAGACGAAAATGAGCAAAAAAACTGTAACACATTAACGGCGCCAAAGAAAACTTGGATTATGCGAGGCAACAGAGATTGAATTATTTGCAGATCAAAGGTCATTATTTGCAATTACAATATGCACCTTATTATTATTATTTTTATTTGTATTTTTTTATTTTTTTTTTTTAATTTCAATTTGAAATAAGCTCAACACAATGTACATAGGCGTAGATTGTACATACATTAATATTTTGTATGTCTCAAGTAATGCATTTATTTATTTATCGCTTGCATTACTTGGTCATCTATGTGCTCTATGTATTTATGTACTTCCCTGATTATCCACAAAATTCATAATCCAGCTTCCTTCAATTCCAGAGAGTGTCCACCCGGGGGCGCCAAAAATGCCCTTCCAAAAGGAGTCTGGTCCTTCGATGGGCCAGTGTATAATATATTTATAAACAAGTAAGAAGACTCTAGTCGAGACTGCTCGACTAGGAGATACCCTGAACCCTCTAATCTGATATTCTAATCACTCTGCACTTCTTTTCGGCACACGTACATACACATCTACGTATTAGAACGCGCTCTGCTAACTGCGCAGTAAGCAGCGACTGCGCTTGGGCTGCGCTGCAGTGTGGGCAACATTATAAGGATTTATTTGTTGAATATTTTAATTTCTAGACGTACAATCTTAATGAAACTTTCAGAACATAATCATAATATTCAAATATATGTACATTCTAAAGCACAAGTTTCTAGTACTTGAAATACGCCTTTTACAAATGTGAGGGTGAGGGGGTGGATATAGGGGTGGGGGGTAAATTACAACAAAAATCGAAATTATATAAAATGCATATAAGTCTACATATAAAATTTGGAAGCTCTAGCTCTAAAGGTGTAGGAGGTATAATTAAATAACTAGCTTTCGATAAGGTTTTTGATCGATAATAAATTATCGGGAGCAGTTATCGATATAAAAAGAAAAACTTGATATGCGCGTGATATACACGGACCTAGGAAAAAAAAATTCAAGTCTCTAGCTCTTATATCTTCTGAAATCGACGCGTTCATACATACGGACGGACGGACGGACGGACGGACGGACGGACAGACAGACGGACAGGGCCAAATCGACTTAGCTCGTCGCCCTGATCAAGAATATATATACTTTGTGGGGTCTGCCACGCCTCCTTCTGTCTGTTACATACTTTTAACAAAACCATTATACCCTGATTTCCCATTTTCAATGGGTTCAGGGTATAAAAAATGTAGACAGCAACTTGCGGTCTCTCTGAAGTGAATATGAAGTGCTGGCACCGGTGTTCAATTTTGTACTGATTTATTAAATTTAACATCAACGCAAGCGCAGCTTGCACAGTAGAGAGCGCACCTATGCGCATCTAACCGCGAGCAGCGAGAGAGCGATCTTTTGGAGAGCGACACTCCCGTACTAGCGCGTACAACAACAACTTCTCTGTACAGTGGTTCAGCTTCAATTACTTAACCTATACAATTTCGATAATAATTCAATTTCTTAATATATATATATAACAATATATAATATAATATAATAATATATATAATATAATAATAATTCAGAGGGCAAATATCCAAATGCCTTAACAGTTACAATTTTGGATTTAGGTTGGTTCACTCTTGATGCCTGCCACGCGACTGTTCTTCCGGTCGCCGTACTGAGGCGTAGACGCGTTTTGCTGGCTGAATCCTCGCGCACTGGCAAGCGATTTCGCTGGAGCTGTGCGCGAATGAGGAGTGTGCCACAAAATGCCAGTCGGCGTCAAAATTCGGCGCCGGTGACAGTTGCGAACGACATCGATGTGGCCAGCTTTCAAACAAACAATCCATAATTTGAAAGCACCCACCACGGAGTTCCACCCACAAACGGAGATCAGCGACGAGCCTTCGCCAGCAGCAGAGAGGTCGACGAGGGATATGGTGAGGCAGGTGGCCGCCGCACGAGTGCCAAAGCCACCGGAGACTGCAGAACAAACAGGTGAGTTGTGCAGGAGCGTCCGGCGTGGGCGGAGGCAGCGGCGGCCCATATTGCACGCGGGCATGCAGTCGGAGATGTGGCTGTTTGCTGTGAGAGTGTGACTACAGACGCCTGCCACGCGAATGGCTCCACCGGTCATGGATCGCCAGGTGTCGGTAAAGCTTGGCAACCGAATCCTCGCGCACTGGCCAGCGACTCCGCTGGAGCTGTGCGCGAAAGAGGAGTGGCCAACAAGCGCACCGACACCAAAGATCTGACACCGGTGTCCATTTGCGAACGACGTCTGTGGCCCGATCTCATAGCAGCAGTGCATGTATTGACTGCGATGCCCCACCGGAGCATCCCCAAGGGCCCAAGAAGCAACAGGGATCAGAAGAGAGATGTCTCCAACGGCGAGGGACAGCATGCGCCAAATGGGCGAAATGGCCATTGCCGTGCGCGCGTGCGCCAATGCCACCGGGGGCTGCAAAACCGAGAGGCGAGTTTTGCAGCAGCGCCCGGCGTGGGCATTGGCAGCGGCAGGCCATCAGGTCAAGGGGCATAAAGGAAAAGATGCCTAGCCTGAAAACAATATTTTTATTAAAAATGTGATTGAGACATAAAAATATTAACCCCATTCACTTACCGGCAGAATGCAGCATTGCCAGCGGTAAGGGGAAAATGCAGCTGATAACGTTAACAGAGCGTTAACAGCAGCGATCAGCGCAGAATGGAGCAGCGAGGGATGGAGCGACGCAAAACGGAGCAGCGCAGCGGAGACGGGCGCCAAATTCAAACACGATGGTCTCGTGTTTTCCCGAAGGAAGAGGGGAGTGTGAGGAGCAATATAGGTATGCACGTATTAATGTATATAAACGTATGTATTCGCTATGCGTTTATATGCATATACGTGCATATACATGTTGCTCCACACAGCGACGCGAATACTGTAGAAGCGACCCTCGCACTGGAAAGGGGGGTCAAAGTCCTTTTAGAGGCGGTCTCTTTCGCTCCTACAGATTCAGCAATGGGTTCGCGTCACCACCCAGATCACGCCACTTTACCGTTTTTATGGGCACGAGCAGCAGGAAGGCCCCGCTCCCGAGCCGAACAGGCCCCGTTACCACACGAGGCAGGGCCTGTGGCTGGGGTATAAAAGGCCACCAGCGGCTCCATACGGGAAGTGAAAAAGGGTCGAAAAACGATACGAGAGAGTGTTGCCGTCGAAATTTATACAAAGTGAAAGTGAAGAAAGTGTCGAAATCAAGTCAACGCGAGTAGCAAACAGGACTCCCAGGACACCGCGGGAACAGCAAGGACATCGTGGGAACCACAAGGACATCCAGTGGGAATCCTTGCAGATCATCAGTAGGCGCGGATCAGGACATCGGTGCATATCAGCAACGTAAGCGAGGCCTGCACACCTGGGTGAGTTCGCGTAGCCGTGCGTAAGTGAAGTGCTTGTAAGTGAACGAAGCTAGTGTTGTGCTGTGAGTGAGCGAGATAGTAGGAGAGATCTGCATAGCTGGCGAACCGCCAGAGTTTACAGATCCAGATCCTGGCGTTTCTCAAATCCTTACGGTGAGCTAGCGTGTTCAGCACAACACTCTCCCAGCCGGAGTGCGTTGAACAAGCGCTCAGTAGGTGTGCGTCGCTAAGCAAACCAGCGAGCCAGCATACATTTACATAAGTGACGTGTACATTTCATATTTATTTAAGAAAATATACCATTGCGCTATAAAACCTAAACCACAAGACTAATTAATTATCGCAGGGGCTTCAACAAATAAATTTGTTGGCAACGAATCCACAGTCAGCTGAAACTAGCCCAGCTTAGACTCGGGATAAACCGAAGGTTCGTACCAATATTACGGCGCTTATGTATAGCTGTTATAATATAAATAAAGCAACAAAGTGTTGCTATGTTGTGAGAATGATACTCTTACTTATATTTTGGGCATATGTCAACTTCATATATTGTATACACTACAATACTGTGAGCATATGCTTATATGACATACAACATACTACAGTATTTTAAGAATTATTTTAATTATTATGTTAGATATAGTTAATAAATCTACATTTAATATATATATTTTTTAAGTTTTCTTACTAACACTTTCTTTTCATAGCTTCAATAGTATCACTGACCATATTTGGCTGTGACGCGGGGGCATAGCCGGCCGGACTGGAAAATAAAATACCCCCATCGGGTTGGCGTTACTATTGAAATTATACCCTGTACTTTGTATAGGCTTTTTATACCCGAAAACGGGAAATCAGGGTATAATGGTTTTGTTAAAAGTATGTAACAGGCAGAAGGAGGCGTGGCAGACCCCACAAAGTCCGTCCGTCCGTCCGTCCGTATGTATGAACGCGTCGATCTCAGAAGATATAAGAGCTAGAGACTTGAAATTTTTTTCCTAGTCGAGACTGCTCGACTACGAGATCCTCTGAACCCTTGGAGCAATAGCTATTTCAATAATTTTTCGCGTCTTTCAGCTTACACAAGAAACACGTACACACGCACACACACACGCACGCACGCACACACACGCATACATACACACACGATACATACACACACACACGCATACACACACACACACATAAACAAACATTTACAGGGAGTTCGAGTTGCGTTTTCCTGGAGTGCGGTCGATGTTATTGTGATCCATCGTTGACTATAGCTTGTTCCGAGTTTTTCCCTTCGAAAGTGGAAATATCTTAAGAAAACGTGTATGCTGTGGGCGCAAAGTATCCAGCGACCACGAAAGCTACCAGAGACTTACTGCGCGGCGGTTCGTTGGATACCCCGGTGGTAGAACCCAGTGGGCAATAGCGTCATTGTTTTGGCGTCAGGGCTTTTCTCTTTCCTTTTCTTTTTCAAGCGCGAAAAGTTTTGTCACTAGGCGTCACACTTGCGCAATTAATAAAAATCAGGTGAATTCACTCTAAAAGCTGTTAGTAGTGCAGGAAATTTCAGCGGACAATCAGCTGCTCACTAACTTTGGTGAGTTGCTAAGTCTAAGAAGTCTAAGAAGACGCAGTTACTAAAAGTAGTGCATACCTTCGGGCTCTTGCTGTAGTTAAGCTAAGATACTGCGGTCTGTAAACTCAAATTATATTAGTAGCCATTGCCCACTACAGGCTTCACGTAGTTGTAATCGGAGCAAAAAATGGATGCCAGGATGGAGGACGAGCTGCAAGCTTTCGCGCGTCGTTCCTCGTTGCAGCGATCACCGCAGTAACAACAGAGGGCGCTGCCGCAGTCGTCGAGCTTTAATCAGTCTCCAGTGGCTGACTGCCAGGCACCCAACTCACTAAAAGAAGCGTTAGCCCAAATAGGAGATACGCTAGAGGGCTTGACTGTCTTATTTGGGGGTCAGCGGCATATTAATGCCCTAATGAGAGAGGAGCTGGCTAGGCTGGTCAATCTCCATAAGACGGCCGAAACTACGTTTAAAAACTGCGAGGTGCAGACCATGCCGCTCCAGAAAGTAGTGAAGAAAACGAGCACTAGTGCGATCTCAGGTAGCAATACGCCCAAGCGGTCGAGGGAAGTTGCCACCGATCAGAGGAAAGCACCCTCAAAAAAGCCGAGGCCCAATAAAGGCGCAGCGAACCCAAAGGAACCAATGGCTCTACGGGCTACAGCTGAAAATTAAATTCAGGCAGGTCGACAGACAAACCCGAACAGCTGGACAGTCGTTAAAGGACGCAAGCCCATGCAAAAACGACCCAGAAGTGACGGAATCGCGATTTCAGGCGTGGGTGGTTGCAGCTATGCGGACATGCATCGTGTATATAGCATCTGAGCGGCGACGTTCAAGGCATTAGGAAGACAGCTAAGGGGGACCTTTTGTTGCAACTGAGCAGAAAGCCGTGTAATAAAATAAAACATTCGACGGCAACGTCTTTGTCGTTTTGGGTTTGGACAGCGAATGCTCTCCGTATTTTATTCAAATCAAATCTTAGCCTAAAGTACATAGATTTCTTATTATATATCTCTGCCGCTGAAGGCAGCAGAGCAAGAGAGCGCAGTATGTATTTATGTATATACATATATGCAAAGGGCATATAAAATAAGTTATTTTCTCCGTTACCTCTCGCTTAGGCAGAGAGAATAAAAGACTTTTAAATACGTTATTTTCCCCGTTATCTCTCGCTTAGGCTGAGAGAGTGAAAGACTTTTTATTTACGGCTGGTGCCGGAGTAATGGATTTCTTCGTGACGTTTTCTCGAGAATACAAAGCAGAACTAAAAACTAAAAATGTGGGACAGCGAATCGGCGTGCCGATTTGCTCGAAAGTGATGCTGACACCCCCACACTAATGTAAGGTGTCAGATTACTGTTTCTGTCCGCTGTGGTCAGGGCGCTGAATTCAATGCTTTTCGTCGGCACCATGTAACAAGCGTCGGCAAGTGAGAGGGAAATATGCTTATGCTATGTTAATGTTAACTACTCTCCCCTTAAGATTTTGACCGACCTCGTTCAAACTAAAATTTTCAACCCCCCCCTGGATCTCGTGCGAGGCTCGTCTTCTCCTCCAGACTTGCAGGTTGTGGTGATTCATCCTCTGACGGTGTGGCATGCTGAGGACTGGGTCGTGGCTGATCACGTTGAGAAGAGGTGACACGGCGATGCCTGGTTTCTCGCTAAGGGCTTCGCTCTGGTTCACGTACTTGGTCCCGTTGATTATGGCCGACGTCTCGAAAGTGACGGGGAAGGTGCCGTTTACCAATATTGTTGGGCCGTCGTCCGTGGTCACTTGGGCCGGGCTTTCGTTTATGGTCAGAACGCCGTCGTCTACTTGGGTGCCAGTCTCCAAGTGGCTGGGTTGTGTGCGGCAGAGTGCCACGGATCCCGAATGTAGTCCACGGGCGCAAGTGTCATGTACCGCCAGCTTGCAGAAGGGCGCACATGTTGTTGCTGCGCAGCTAGTGACCGCCAGTGCCTCGTTGTCACACTCCGCTACGGTGTCGGCATCCAGCTGTAGCACGATGTGTTCGTACGAGACCGGGAAAATGCTGACCTTCTTACACATAGACTTAATCATGGGATAATCTATGATTATGTGATCGGACTGTAGTACCCTTATGTTGGAAGTTTCCATCAGACAGACAATGGGGACAGATGTGGGGTGCTCAGTTAATATTGACTCCAAATCTTGTTTATCAAATATTGTGGGATTTATTATGTTTGACCTCGCCAGCGTTACTGTGAGCATTAAATTTTGAATCTCTGTTATAAGCATCCTGTTCCTAGCTAGAAGAGCTTTATACAAGCGGGGCGTGCCAATTTCGTGTTTCGTGAGTGGGGGTAGTCGGTGATCTGAGCTTTAGCAACCGTAATAAAAAGTAGGGACACGACGAGGGGCCTGTCCGGCGAGAAGTGACTAATTCTAGATGTTTTTTTTTTTTTTGTTTCCTTTTCATTTATTTCTTTTTCATTTTTCATTTTTTTTTTTTTTTATATTTATTTTTCCCTTTTCATTCATTTCTTTTTCATTTTTTTCTCTTTTTTTTTTATTTCTCTTTTCATTTTTTTTTTTTTTTATTTATTTTCCTTTTTTTTTTTTTTTTTTTTTTTTTTTTTTTCTACTTTAAGTTGTCCTTGTGGACCACCCTCCCCTTAATAAGAACAGACGTTCCTAGGTCTGCCTGCACTTTTTCCTCTGAGCATAAGGGGGTAAGTTTGTTTCCCAACCTTTTGTTGCTCTTCACTAAAACCGTCTCTCCGACTTCAAACACCCTGTTCTGTCTGGTCGGGTTGCACCTGTTCATGTTGTTCTTTTGTGCGTGCTCGAGTTTTCGCTTTATATTTTCCGCGACTTCCCCTGAGACTGAGTACATGACCTCGATTGGGCTCATGTCAGTTGTTGAATGTATTGTCCGGTTGTATTCTGTTGTCGCTCTTAGGATGAGCTCAACGGTATCGTCAATTTTTTTGTCTAGCTTCATGCATCTGGCTATTTCCGCCAAGGTGCTGTGGAAGCGTTCGACTTGTCCGTTAGAAACGCTGTGCAGAGGGGGCATGTTTACGACGTCTATGTTGTAGCCGTTTTTTAGAAGAGACGTGATCGTCTCGGAATTGAATGCCGCCTCGTTGTCGCAGCAGATTGTTTTGATTCTGGGGAACAAGTTTACTAGCAGCAAAATGGGCGTCTTGACGTCTACTATCGTTCGGGACGTTACTGGATATACCACGGCCATTTTTGAGAATTTGTCTATGCAAGTTAAAAACATCTTCTTGTCGGTGGAGAAGATGTCGATGTGCAACATTTCGCCGACATATGAGGGGATCGGGGTTAAACCTAACTCCTGTTTTTTCGGGTGTCGGTCATACTTTGCCTTGGCGCAAATTCTACAATTCGCTACCACCTCATTAGCTATTTTTGTCATTTTAGGGAAGAAGTAATCCCTAAGAATGTGTTTAATGTTTTCCTGTACTGCCCTGTGAGCTCGATTGTGCTCGGCCTCAACTATTTCTCTTTGTTCAGACTTGTCCGTAATGTCTGAGACAAAATTCTTGCAGTATAAGAATTTTGTGTTTGGGAATGACCTGACCAACTCATGTTGGACTGCCGCCAACGTTGGCAAATCGCAGTGAAGGGCGTTAACTACGCTCGGGTTCACGACGTCTTTGATGTCATTTATGACTCCGTCCTTTTCTGTGAAGTGGATGATGTGGCGGTTTTTCTCGCCGAAAAGTATGAACTTACGATATCTTTGGAACTGGGCCTGTTCTAGCACTATCTGGTTTCTAAAGCAATTTAAGGGTTTTTCCGTCGTTTCGACCGTGTAGGTCAGGGACAGCTCACTGTGTATTGTGGCTGCATCGGACATGGCCTCTTCCTGAAGAGCATTGATGTTCTGTCTTGAAAGGGCGTCTGCAACGAAGTTTTCCTTGCCTGGCTTGTAGTGTATCTTAGCGTTATGTTCGTCTATGTACGCTTTCCATCTCTTAATTTTTGCGTTGGGGTTCCTATCTGAAACAGCGAAGGTAAGAGGCTGGTGATCAGTATAGATGTTGATGTCTCGAGTTCCGTACAAGTAGTGCTGTAGTTTACCTAACGCCCACACGATGGCCAACAGCTCTCTTTCGTTTGTAGCGTAGTTGGTCTCGCAATCTTTTAGAGTCCTCGAGATCATTGTAATGGGCTTTCCTTCTTGGGATAATACTGCCCCTATGCCGTATGAGCTGGCATCCGTCGTCAGGTCAAATGGTTTTTTAAAGTCCGGGTACCTCAGGATGACATCCTCCGATGCCAAGATATCCCTTAGCTTCTGGAACGCGTGCCTCTGCGCGTCGTCGAAATTCACGATGGTTTTCCGTGAGAGATGCTTGCTGACGGATCCGTTTTCGCCTTTCATTATTGCCGTCAGCGGTCTCGCTATGGCAGCAAAATCTTTTATGAAGCATCTGTAATAACTGGCCAGTCCCAGAAACGACCTCAGCTCGTAGAGATTCTTTGGTTCTGGGAACTCTTTTATTGCTTTAACCTTTTCGGGGTCGGATTTTGCTCCTCCCATGGTAACTATGAATCCCAAGTACTCAACGCTTTGTTTAAAGAACTGCGTTTTTTCCTTTGAGACTTTCATGTTAGCGCGGCATAAGCTTTTGAGAACCCAGTCTATGTGCCTGACATGGTCCTTTTCGTTTTCGGAAAAAATTATGACGTCGTCTACGTACACATAGCACGACTTTCCGATTTGTTCTCGTAGGACGTCGTCGATTGCCCGCTGAAAGATACTGCCCGCATTCTTCAGGCCAAAGGGCAACCTACAAAATTCGTACTTTCCTCCATTTACGGAGAACGATGTTTTTTCTCTGTCCTGCTCTGCTAAATATATCTGATGGTACCCGGATTTTAGATCCAAGGTCGTGAAGTATTTAGCTTTGCCTAAGTTGGCCAAGATCATTGAGATATTCGGCATCGGGTATTTGTCTGCGATGGTCTTTTCGTTCAGTTTCCTGAAATCGATGACGAGTCGCTTTTTCCTGATACCCTCTTCATCGTATCCCTTTTTATCAACGACCCATGTCGGGCTGTTATATGGGGATTTTGATGGCCTTATGATGCCGTTGTTTAGGAGATCCCTGATCTCTTTAGTGACGAAGTCGGCCACTCCCATTGGATGTGGGTACAATTTGGAGTAGATGGGCTGGTCGTCTTCTGTGCGTATCGTCGCTATGACCGAAGTGTTGAACGGCAGTGCCTCGTTGGAGGTCGAAAATGCCTTGATGTTCTTCAGAATCATTTTTTTTAAATCCTCTTTTACCATCTCGGGTACCACGATATCGTTGACGTTAGTGAAATTAACGTTGTCACAGAAGTGATGCCGTAACTTTTCGTTAGTTTGCCCATAATTAATTGTACCTTTCTCAATGTCCAATGTTGCTCCTACTTGCGTTAGCAGGTCGAAGCCTATTATGGCGTTGAACGGCTGAAGAGATTCCAATAGGAAAAATTGAGCTGTCGTTCCAAAAATGTTTACTGTACACTTTTGGCTGATTTTGTTAGATCCATGAACGGAGCTAACTGTGAAGGGGGTATCGACGGGTTTTATGTTTTTCAACTCCTTTATGGGTTGAATGTAATTCTTCGCCGCCCCTGTATCGATTAGGATTTTTACTGTTCTCCCAGCCAACTGCCGCTCGATGAACGGTAGCCGGGAGTGACCTCTAAAAAATTGACCAGGTCGTTGTCTCCTAGGGAGTCGGAGTCGTCTAGTATTTCGCCAACAGCTTCGGCTGCAGCTTCATCGTACTCGTTATGCTGAACCACTCGGTTCAGTCTTTGCCGCCTGGGGCCAGTGTGTCGTTCTGACGAATTGGGTCTCTTCGCGGCTTGTCCATTGTCGGATTGCTGTGCGGGTCTGTCCCTCCAGTTTGTTGTCTGACGGACCTTGGACATTGACGGGTCTACATCCATCGGCTCCGACTGCTGGGGCGGTTTCGGCTGTTGCTGCGCGTGATCGCCGCTTTGAGGTTGTTTCCCTTGTTTTTTTTACGAAGTGTGGGTTCTTCTCTTGGTTAGGGTTATTATTCCTACCGTATTTGTCCTGTCTGGTTTGACTTTTGTTGTGCTCATTCGAATGAGCTCTTTCTTCCATCACCCTCGCGTATGACGCAGCGAAGTTGCTGCGCTCAATGCTAGCTTCGGCCTCTCGTGCTAAGGCCAAGGCGGCGGGCAAGTCGCCGGGTTGGGCTGGGAAGACGATGGCCTTGAGGGATCTTTTTAAACCCGAAACGAATGCGTGAAGGGCATCTGCCCTGACCTCGTTGTTTAATAAGGTCGCCATGGCGGCTTCGTGTGTCATGATGATTTTGTTGGTTACCAAAGTTAGCTTGCGTTCTACGTCGTCGTAGTACTGCATGAGAGAAGAATCGCCCTGTCTGACCATTTCCAGGTTTTGGCGGAGGAGCCTTAGTGAGGTCTTGTCCGCGTACGTGGAATCCAGCCTGGCAATGATCGCATCAAAATTAAGAACCATGTTGTGGGACGTAAGCAGGGCTCTTGCGTTTCCTCTAATCTTGTTTCTAATTATGGTCACCGCTTGGTAATGAACACTGCTAGTAGGGTGGGACCTAAATAGCTCGTAAGCGTCTGTTGCTGACTGCCGCCAGGCAACATAGTCTTCTTGAGCCCCGTCGAAGTCGGGCATTGTCTTTACCACGTCTAGCGAGATTGGGCATTGGACTGTGGGGTCGACTACTATCCTTTGGTACACTTGAATTTCTGGGGCTGCGACTCGCAAGGTAGAAACTTGCTGTCTCAAAGCGTCGAGCTGCGCATCGAACGCCTGCTTCTGGGCCAGCAACGCTGCCTGCACTATCCGATCGACACCTGCGGCGTCCATGGTTGGCTGAGGGGGAAGTTGAGGGGCAAAACCTACAATGCTACTGTCAAAGTCTTCGAGGTTATCGTCAGATGGGAGAGGGCTGGACTCTTCGTCGCTAATAATCTCTCTTTTTACTTCTCTATACGGGCCTGCGAAACTCATTAGCAACCTACACAGAATCACGAATCGACATTCGGCTTGTATTTTTTTTTTTTTTTGAACACGGATAAATGCTTTGTTAAAGAATGGACACAGTACGCTTGTCGAGTTAATATTAAAAGAAAACAAAAAAAAAATTTTTTTTTTTTTTTTTTTTTTTTTTTTTATCTGGAGTGAATTAACTGAGCACGCCACTTACATGTTTATTTGAAGGGGCGCTTGACTGTTCCTGGTGTTTCCGGCTCTTTGCTGACGTCGTCGTAGTCTTCTGAGTGGATTGCTTGCTTTAATTTGCTACGCTGCCGTAATCGGTCCGATTACGTGACAAACGCTGCCAACACCGGTCCGGTGCTGTGACAGAATGAGTTTTGCTTTCGCACTTTGGTGCGAAAATTCGCTTTTGATTTTTAGTTTCGCACCGTTGCACAGTGGGCGAAACGGCTGATTTAGCTCCGATTAATTCAAATTTAAAGTAATTCTAGTTGCCAATTTCTCTTTTGTAATCGATCACTAATATATTCGATAGACCAAAAACATTAATCGCTTCGATTTTCTCTCAATATTCGCACAGCTGTGAAGCTTAGAAGACAACATATGTTTTGTTGGTTGTTGCAATCAGCTTTCCCGCCAATTCCGATTGAATCGAAAAAAAATTGAATAAAAATTGGTTTTACTGTTTTCAATTGAACTTTTTGCTGTGAACTGAATAAAAAGGTATGTAGTTACTAACCAAATAAATGTTTGCGACCTGTGATTGTGTTTCGTCCCAAAACGTAATATATGAATTAGTACTTGAATTTGTCTTAACATTTGCTAAAAACTGAACTTTAGTAGAGTAGAACTTTTAAGATTCGACTGGATTCGATATCAATGTGTTTTTAAAAAATAAGTCTGTGTATTACGAAGTGAAATCGTCCACAATGAGCTGCATATATCCGCATATTATTTTAGAAATATTTTTTTTAGCAACAATGTCAGTGTCCAAACGAGAATTATTTAGTGTATGGCATATGGAGACTGACGTTTCAAAAAAAACTTTTGCGGTTGAGACATACATCTACACCAATATTTTTGATAAAAATAAATACGACGATAGCCAATGCGCTAAAATTGATAAGAAAATAAAAAATTTCATTACAAAATTGACATGCAAATGGAAAGAAAATCATAGAATTCTTAAAAATTTCGAGCTAAACAACCAGGAATGGTTAGATGACGATATAATATTGGTGGATCGAAATTCAAATGTTGGGCGACCTGATCTCAGTTTTGAAGATAGCCAGGAAAAAACAAAGAAAAAAAATTTCAGACATCGTCAAAGAAATTCCGAGCAATGAGCTTGTCTCCGCGGCTAGTACTAGTTTATACAACTGTGGAAAGCGAAGTGCATCTAAAATGATTAATTTGTTGAGCACTGATGAAAGTATTCCCAAAAAAATAAAATCAATTATTCAGTCCGATGATAAGCAACCAATTAAGTATACACCAGAGGAAGCCTTAGCCTTATATATTGATGGTGGTTATACAAAGAAGGCTTATACAGACTTGCAGCGTGGTACCAAAATGCGAAATGCAAATATATTTCCGACGTATGATGTTCTGCGTTCTGCAAAAAAACTGTGCTATCCTAGTGGTCTAGTAGTAACTGATCATTCATTTGAGGTACCTTTACATAATTTAATTGACCACACAATATCCCGAATATATAAAGCACATTATAAAGATTTTCCTAGTATAGAAAATAACAATGGTTCCCAGCTAACTGCAATATATAAATGGGGTTGTGATGGAAGTAGTGGCCACTCAACTTATCGCCAGAATTTTAATGATTTGAACGCTTGTATGGTCGATCAGCACATGTTTTCGGCTTACTTGGTACCATTAGAAATACTACGAGGATCAGAAATAGTTTGGAAGAATGCCAAACCTTCATCCACTCGTTATTGCAGGCCATTAAAATTGATTTGTCAAAAGGAAACAATAGATTTGGTTCATGATGTTGTGAATAATTTCAAAAGCCAAATAACAGCAATACAGCCAACTAATATAACAAATTTTGAAGTACATCATCAATTTCACCTGACGATGATAGATGGTAAAGTATTCAGTGTTCTGGCTGAATCATCAACTTCAGTTTGTGGAATATGTGGTACAACCCCAAAAAAAATGAATGATCTCAGTGCTATTAAAAACTTGCCATGCAAAGAAAACCTTTACAAATATGGTTTATCTAGTTTACATGCTTGGATTCGTTTCCTTGATTGCATTCTGCATATTAGCTACCGACTAATAACTAAAAATTGGCAAGTTCGAAGTACAGATAAAGCAGCTGTTGATATGAGAAAATTGGAAATACAAAAGAATTTGAGAAAAGAGATGGGTATATTGGTTGATATTCCAAAGCCTGGCGGGTCAGGCAATACTAATAACGGCAACACAGCGAGAAAGTTTTTTCAAGATGCAAAATTAGCTGCCAAAATAACTGGAGTCAACTATCTTTTAATTTATCGATTTAGTGTAATATTACGAACACTAGCATCCGGATATGAAATTGATACAGAAGTCTTTAAACATTATGCATTTGAAACTGCAATATTATTTGTAGACATGTACCCATGGTTTTATATGCCTTCCTCTGTCCATAAAATTTTGATTCATGGTGCAGAAATTATAGAACACTTTGCCCTTCCGATAGGTATGATGTCAGAAGAAGCTCTTGAAGCCAGAAATAAAGATCAAAGAAAATTTCGATTAAATCACACACGAAAAAATTGTCGCAATAACACAATGGAAGACTTGGCCCACACACTTTTTATTTCATCGGACCCATTTATTACAATGTTAGCGAAATCAACAGTTTCCTTTTCTAAAAAAGATCGGTTTGTAGATAAAGACATTATTAGTCTTATTTCAAATAAGGACTCACAAGTTGAGCTATCGGATTGCGAAACATCAGATTCCGATTAGATGTAAAATTGTTGGTAATATTTACGTTATATGGATTGCGTACATAATCGCACGCTTTAAGAAAAAAAAATATATAAAAAAAAAATATATATATTAAAAAAAAAAAAATTTGGTCTATTGAACATTACTCTAGGGGAACATGCGAAAGAAGAGAGAAAGAAGACACTTTCGATAATTAAAAAAAAATGATAATGCTGTCCAATTTATTTATTTTTTTGATGGTTTGTATATATATTTCTAAAGTAATAGCAAATAAAAAGAAGTATTAAAAATGTATTGAAATTCCTTAAAATTGAGCGAAAATAACCATACATCGAATAGAACGGGCTTACACTATCTTAAAAAAAAATTTTTTTAATACTTTCACTTAATGAAAAAATTTTTTTCTACATTAATTCTGATGTGTATATAATTTATCTACAAAACAAAAGTATCCGTACAAAAATAGCATCATTTTTGCAGAAGTTATTAATTAATCGCCGCTAAATCAGCCGTTTCGCCCACTGTGCGTTGGTGTATGCACTTGATAGTTAGCTTAGTGCCGCACCTTTGGTGTATGCCTTTGATAATTATTCTGGTTTTGAACCTCTGGTTTATGTACTTGACAGTTAGTGTGGTGTCGAACCTTTGGTGAGTGCACTTGATATATATTTTGGTTTTAAACCTTTGGTGTGCGTACTCGATAGTTAGTGTGGTGTCGAACCTTTGGTGAGTGCACTTGATAAATATTTTGGTTTTAAACCTTTGGTGTATGCACTTGCTTGAGCTTTGTGAAAGTTCGGTTATTCGCTGAGAGTTTTTTTCTTTTTCACGATTGCTTTTGCACTTCACTTTCACAAGTAAGATGTTTTTTGTCAATTTATTCTTAAAGTTGCACTTTGGTTTTTGTTGTTAAGTGTGTTTAACACATGCACTTATTAATTGAGAGGGCTCTCGTGAGTACTTTTATTACGTTGGGCGCCAAATAAGTTATTTTCTCCGTTACCTCTCGCTTAGGCAGAGAGAATAAAAGACTTTTAAATACGTTATTTTCCCCGTTATCTCTCGCTTAGGCTGAGAGAGTGAAAGACTTTTTATTTACGGCTGGTGCCGGAGTAATGGATTTCTTCGTGACGTTTTCTCGAGAATACAAAGCAGAACTAAAAACTAAAAATGTGGGACAGCGAATCGGCGTGCCGATTTGCTCGAAAGTGATGCTGACACCCCCACACTAATGTAAGGTGTCAGATTACTGTTTCTGTCCGCTGTGGTCAGGGCGCTGAATTCAATGCTTTTCGTCGGCACCATGTAACAAGCGTCGGCAAGTGAGAGGGAAATATGCTTATGCTATGTTAATGTTAACTTATACATTAGTTCGCTATATGAGCTGTTGAGTTGTCAAGCGGTCAAATGCTGACACGGCTATATGAGCCGATGCTGCAGAAGGCAGCAGTGGACATATATGTAAATATATACAAGCGGCAGCCGTTGGCTTGCCAAACGATCAATTGCTGACGCGGCTATTCCCATGCGTCTTGCATATGAGCGGTCCACTTATGTGGCCGATAATATTTGGAGTACATTTATGTTTACTTGATCGCTTCTTGTATATGTGTACATAGTGTGTGTGTGTTGGATATATATTATTATATGAGACATACTACACCTCCCCTTTTTAAAAAATAACGTAATATATGGAGTTATTTAAGAATAATATATAATATATATAATAGGTATAAAAAAAAGTATATATATAGTTTTTTTTTTTTTTCAATTTGTTCATGTAAAAATAAAAATGAAAGATAAATATATGGTAATATAAAATGTAAAAAAAAAATTTTTTTTTTTTTTTTTTTTATACCCTGAACCCATTGAAAATGGGAAATCAGGGTATAATGGTTTTGTTAAAAGTATGTAACAGGCAGAAGGAGGCGTGGCAGACCCTATATATATATTCTTGATCAGGGCGACGAGCTGAGTTGATTTGGCCCTGTCCGTCTGTCTGTCCGTCCGTCCGTCCGTCCGTATGTATGAACGCGTCGATCTCAGAAGATATAAGAGCTAGAGACTTGAAATTTTTTTTCCTAGGTCTGTGTATATCACGCGCATATCAAGTTTTTCTTTATATATCGATAATTACTCCCGATATTTTATTATCGATTAAAAACCCTATCGAAAGCTAGTTATTTTATTATATCTCCTACACCTTTGAAGCTAGAGCTTCCAAATTTTAAATGTAGACTTATATGTATTTTATATAATTTCGATTTTTGTTGTATTTTACCCCCCACCCCTATATCCACCCCCTCACCCTCACCTTTGTAATGTGCTTTGGAATGTACATACATTTTTACCATATGATTACTCTCTAAAAGTTTCATTAAGATTGTACGTCTAGAAATTAAATTATTCAACAAATAAATTCTTATAATGTTGCCCACACTACAGCGCATCCCAAGCGCAGTCGCTGCTTACTGCGCAGTTAGCAGAGCGCGTTCTAATACGTGAGTGTGTATGTATGTGTGTCGAAAAGAAGTGCAGACTGATTTGAATATCAGATTAGAGGGTTCAGGGTATCTCCTAGTCGAGCAGTCTCGACTAGAGTCTTCTTACTTGTTTTTTTTTCTTTTGTTTGGTTGATCAGACCGATTTCATGAAACCTTTTAATTATTGTATCTTTTTAGCCTATCCTTATGTACTTTCTGTTTCTTATTCTTACTATCTTTAATGAAAACATTTTCATTATCATCTATTTTATCTATTATATATGGTCCTATATATGCTGGGTCTAATTTATGCCCTGTTTCGTTTCTTATTAGTACTTTATCTTCTACATTTAAATCAAAATTTTTAGCATTTTTATCATATTCTAATTTCCTAAGAGCCTTGGCTTTTTCTAGCATAACTCTTGTTCTTTTATATGCTACTTCTAATCTAAATTTTATTTCCTTAGCATAGTCTTCTCAATTATATAATGGGTTAACTATATTATTTTTATTAAAGTTTACGAATGGTCTCGGTAATCTACCAAAGACTAGTTCGTATGGACAATACTCATGCGTTGCTTATGGTGTAGTGTTGAAACAATATGTAAAATATTGTATCCAAACATCCCAATCAGTTTTGTCTGCAGATATGTATGAACGAACGTATTCATTAAATGTTCGATGACTTCGTTCTATTGTCCCTAAAGTCTGGTGGTGATGTGCAGTAGATGTTATGTTGTCTATTTTCAAGTATTTGCACAAGTCGTTTATAATGGAGTTTTTATATTCTGTTCCCATGTCCGTAATGAACGTCTTCATTGGACCGTACTTCAGAATAAAATTTTCAAATATAGCTTTGGCAACAGTTGTTGCACTTTTATTCGGAATTGGAATGGATACCAAGTATTTTGTTAAATCACATATTAACGTAACTGCGTATTCATTACCATTTTCCGAGCGTGGTAGTGGACCTATTGTGTCTACTATCACTCTGTCAAAAGCTTGTATCGGGGTTTCCGTTATTGTCATTGGAGTCTTTACTTTTGTTGTTACTTTTGATTTTAGGCATTTTGGACATTTCTTTATGTACTCTTTGATATGACGTGTCATATTTTTCCAATAATAATGTCTTTTTACTTTGGCCAAAGTTTTTGTAATGCCTGTATGACCTCCTTGAATTGGATCATCATGGTATGTAAACAGTATCGCTTCTTTATCTTTATTATTATTTATTAGGGTCACCGGCTTGAGTAGCGCTACTCTAGAATATATTCTTGCCCATATGATTAAAAGAATCTGTGAAACTAGTTCAAAGATCTTTTGCACGGTGCCTCTTGTGTTGCTGATTATATATACACCGGCTTGTCATGCAAGCCTTTGGAAAATCTGACCTAAGTCGAGAATTCCACAAAATCGCTAACATCAATTCTTGCTATAATTTCTTCATGTTTCTAAAAACATGTCGATTTGTTATATGCAAGGCCACTACTTTTTATATTTCGTCATTAAAAATGACGTTGGGCTTAGAAGCGTTTGTTAAGAGATTGCATAGGCAAATCTTCTTGAACATATCCTGCAGGAATTTTTCTGTTTACTTGCCTGGTAGTGACTTCAGGTCTTTTATAAAATTTTGGTCTTGGCCAGTTGAGATTCTTAGTCGCCTTTTACGACAAGCGTTCTCTCACTGTGGTTGTATTCTAGAGCCCCGCGACCACACGGGTGCGTCTAAGGAGGCTTTAGTTACATTTTAAATCATAAAAGATGTGTATGTGTTAATGTATTCGTTTTCGAATTCATGAAGTTTGATAAATTCTTTATGCTTATGCAAAATATTTAGGGAGTTTATTATGAAATTTGGGTTCTCTCTTAAAATTAGATCTATTCTGTCATTCATTTTAGATGTTATCTGCCGCCCTGTTCAAGTATCTACGTTTAATTAATTTGTTATGCTTGACGTAAACTGTTAATGAAAATTGGCAGACTGTTGCTATTGTCATAATTAATAACAATATCCAAATAGCGTTTAGATCATCTGTATGATCGATGATTTTGACATTATTTACGACATTCGCTGTATTATCTTTAGCTTGAGTATCGTCGCTTCCGAACCAACCCATTTTGGAAATTTAATTATTTTTTTTTTTTTGTAGTTTCGTGAAATCGGTTTTATAATTAAAATTAAAATTTCTTTTTTTTTTTTTTTTTTTTTTATTCTTGAAAAATACAAAGATTTTAAAAACTATCCTTTAATTTTTACTTGATTATACAAAAAATTATTATTCTTTTTGTTTTTTTTTTTTTTATATATATATATATATATATATATATATATATATATATATATATATATATATATATCCTATCTTCCCTACTCGATCATCGCAGTGATCTTCCTGCCTATTAGGTGTATGGCTTCACGGGCCATACGCTAGCGGGCAATGATTTTGATCGCTTCCGCTTTACAATTGTTTTCTTAACATTAATTATGTGTATGCATCGCAGTGCAAAAAAAAAAATTTTTTTTTTTTTTTGTTCTTAATTTTTAGTTAATCTAACATCAGCTGGTCGTCACCGGTTGGTTCGCTGATGTTCCCTCGATGGCATAAAAGGCGGCCTGCCTTTTACGCTGTTGTTTCTGCTGCTGATGTCCGGGGCCTATGGGCTCAGGCGGTACCGGTGCTGGCCGCACAGGTTGTCGTGCAGTGTTTGCACGTGTAATTGCAATGTGGGCTTCCTAGAGGTCCCTCGCAGTCATTTGGGCACGTCTTCTTCGGTTTGTCTATGGTGACTTTGGGCATTGTCGCATTCCTGTTTTCAGAAGTTTGATTAATAATTGGAATCTGTTTGTATATAGTGGTAGAGGTTGAGTGTTTGTTTTTTCGATTTTGTTGCGCTTGCTCAATTTGGTCAAGCTCTTTTTGCAATTCTATTGTTGCCTGCCAACGCGGTGGTGGGTTGGTGGCGAACAATAGTTTTAATATTTCCGCCTTCCTTTTCCGCAGGCGTATTTTTAAGCCACTTCTGCCGGCTTTTTTCTTTCGAGCCTCACTCATTAACCTCTACTCACTCAGATTTTCAAATTTCTAGTTCTTCTTTATTTTTTTCTGCCGTCAGTTGGTATCTGCGATGTCCCACGATGTCCATATTGTTGTTGCTGCTGTCGCTGTTGTTGTTGTTGACATTGTTAAGGTTTATGTGTAGATGGCGAAGTCCATAGCGTCATCTTCAGACTCGGTCAGAATACACTTATTTAATTTGTAGACAGCGACAACTGTCACGGTCGCCATGTAATAGAATAAAACATTCGACGGCAACGTCTTTGTCGTTTTGGGTTTGGACAGCGAATGCTCTCCGTATTTTATTCAAATCAAATCTTAGCCTAAAGTACATAGATTTCTTATTATATATCTCTGCCGCTGAAGGCAGCAGAGCAAGAGAGCGCAGTATGTATTTATGTATATACATATATGCAAAGGGCATATACATTAGTTCGCTATATGAGCTGTTGAGTTGTCAAGCGGTCAAATGCTGACACGGCTATATGAGCCGATGCTGCAGAAGGCAGCAGTGGACATATATGTAAATATATACAAGCGGCAGCCGTTGGCTTGCCAAACGATCAATTGCTGACGCGGCTATTCCCATGCGTCTTGCATATGAGCGGTCCACTTATGTGGCCGATAATATTTGGAGTACATTTATGTTTACTTGATCGCTTCTTGTATATGTGTACATAGTGTGTGTGTGTTGGATATATATTATTATATGAGACATACTACAGCCGGAACATAGTGCCCTTCACGAAGCTGTAGACAAGGCCTTGGGTGACCGAGCGGTAGTTAAACCACTTACCGAATCGGCTCAAATTGAGATTCGTGACCTAGATGAGTTAGCGAGCAAAAAGGAGATCTTCGAGTCAATTAGGGCGGAGTTGAAGGATAGCTCACTCTCCATTGAGGCTATCAAGTCGCTTCGACCGGCTTGTAGTGGACAGCAAAGAGCTACAGTTGCTCTTCCAATTGGAAAAGCCAAAACTCTGCTCGAGTCCAAAATCAGAATTGGATGGGTTGTATGCCGTATCCGCGCCGTGGATCACCATGCACTAAGCCACCAAAATGTAGCCTCTGTAGAACCAGCTGCCCTAGGGCATTGGCAGCAGATGCTAATGGCAATGCGGTGTTGTGGGTATGTGGCAACACAACGAATGTTCTTTCGAATGTGAAGTCATTTAATGGGTTCGTACGTGGCCAATACGGTAGCCTATGGCTCCACAGCTGCTACCTGGCCCCCAGCATGCAGCTCAGTGATTTCACAACGGCGCTTGAGGAGCTTGCCGAGGATGCTAGGGGTCGGAAGACCATTATAGCAGGAGATTTTAACTCATGGGCGTTAGAATGGGGTAGCCACACAACAAATGTCCGAGGACGTATCTTACTGCAGATTTTCGCGACACTAGATGTTGCACTGGTCAACACTGGCCTCGAGTTCACCTTCAGTCGGGCTGGGTACGGATCTGTAATGGACATTACTTTTGTCACTTCATCCCTCGTTCGGGAAGCAACATGGAGCCACTGCGATAGCTATGCGGGCAGCGATCATACGGCACTTCTGTTCACAACAGGTGAGCCACCTGCCAGGGCGTCAACCTTGAGAAGAAACTATCAACGGGCTCGGGGTAGGTCTACGTTTTTCGAAAAACAATTGGCCTACCAGGCAGCCAGAAGACAGTTGAAGAAGGCCATTCGGGCAAGCAAAAGAGAATGCTTTCTAGAGTTGTGCGACTCAGCCGGATATGATCCTTGGGGCAGGGCATATAAGACAGTACTTAAAAGACTATACGCAGATAAACAGGTGCAGCCGACGGATCGTCTGGAGCTTAAATCGATTGTGGAAACGCTCTTTCTAGAAAGATTAAGCTCCAGTCATGCCCCGGAGTCCGAGTCTGCTAATCAGGGCTCAACGAGCACTCAAATTGTTTTAGTTACAGACGAAGAAATCTTAGTAGGTCTTAGAACCAACACAGCTCCAGGGCCGGACGGGATCCCAAATCGTGCGCTAAAGCTAACCCTCGCTTTGCACCCTAGTACGTCCGCCGAACTATTCAACGAATGCTTACTACAAGGGACGTTCCCTGCAAAATGGAAGACCCAGAACCTGGTATTGCTACCTAAGGCTGACAAACCACCAGACGAGCCATCTTCATACAGACCGATCTGCCTCTTAGACACCATAGGAAAGGTGTTTGAGAAATTGATCTGCTCTAGACTGGAGACTGCTATTGCTAGCGCCGGAGGCTTATCACCAAATCAATTTGGATTGCGGAAGGCCCGGTCAACAGCAGAAGCTCTACAAAAAGTTGTTGGCCTGGCAACTTCCGCCATCCAAGGCACCAGATGGAGGCACGAGGCGAAGCCATACTGCATCATCGCGACCCTGGACGTTAAGAACGCCTTCAACACAGCTAGTTGGGATATGATACTGAATGCGCTGTCACAATATAATATCCCTAAATATCTAAAAGAGATAATAAAGAGCTTGCGGCGCACAAGACGGAAGTCGTCGTAGTAAGCAGTCGCAAAAAAGTGGAAACTGCCAATATAAGGATAGGCAGCGTCAGCATCGCATCAAAGAGGGCGATTAAGTATCTTGGCGTCATGTTAGACACAAGATTAACTTTCCGCGAGCACTTAGAATATGTGCATAAAAAGGCAGCTTATTCTTGTAGAGCTCTCTCTGAAGAATTATACTTAACACGCGGGGACCTAAACAGCAACGACGTCTTCTATTAATGAGCGTCATTAGGTCTGTCATCCTCTATGCTGCGCCAATATGGTCAAGAGCGATGGCAACGCGCGATCTACAGGCTGAGCGCAATCAGAGTCACCTGCGCTTTCAGGACTATCTCCGATGATGCGGCGCTTGTCATAGCCGGCATGGTGCCTCTGGAGTACCTGGTCCCCGAAGCCGTGGAGCGGAATTCGCACGCGCCTGTGCGACGCAACGCTATCAGGGCGAACAGCATTGCAAGATGGCAAAGGAAGTGGAATAGCTCAGCTAAAGGGCGGTGGACGCACAACCTCATCCCGGAACTCGAGCGATGGGTTAACCGCAAACATGGCGAGGTTAACTTCTACCTTACGCAGATCCTCTCGGGTCATGGATGCTTTCGGAGCTATTTGAAGCGCTTTGGCCACGAGGAATCTGACGAGTGCCCCTGGTGCGAGCGAGGGCATGTGGAAGACGCCAACCACATTCTTTTCGAATGTGGACGGTTCCTGGAGGAGAGGCGTCGTCTGGAAGAGGCAGTGGGCCGCTCCATCAGAGCGGACAACTTAGTCAACGCCATGCTGGAATCGGAGGAAGCTTGGGAACTAACAAGCACCTTCGCGGCCACGGTGATGATGGAGCTCCGCAGAGTCGAGCGACTGAGAAGACGAGCTGTCCCAGGCTAAGGTAGCGCATAGTGCTTGCGAAGCAATGCTTTACGGCCGTCCCGCAAGCACCGCGCGCTATCCTAGCCACCACGCAACTTGCAATTTGTTATAATTGAATGAATATAAAAAAAAAAAAAAAAAAAAAAAAAAAAACGTACGCACACAGGCATACATACACACACACGCATACAGACACAAACGCATACACACACTCACATACACACCCACACACACACAAACACATACACAAACACAGACAGTGTTGTGTTGCGTTTCACGGAGTGCGGTCGATGTCATCGAGATCCATCGTAGACAATAGCTTGAACTGTGTTTTCCCCTGTGAAAGTGGAAAGAACTGAAGTCAACGTGTTTGCTGTGGGCGCGGCATACCCAGCGACCTCAAAAAAATACTACCAGAGACTTACGGCGCGGCGGTTCGTGGAATTCCCAAGCGGTATAATTCGGTGGTGCAAGAGAGGGGGGGGGCGATAGCGTCAGTGTTTTGGCGTCAGGGCTTCTTTCCTTTCCTTGTCTTTTGTGGGCGCGTAAATTTTGGTACTTTAGGCGTCACACTTGCGCAATAATATAAATCTGGTGCATTCACTCTAACAGCTGTTAGTAGTGCTGGAAATTGCATCGGGCAATCAGCTGCTCACTAACGTTGGTGAGTTGCTAAGCCTTAGCAAAGACAGCAACCTAGCTGCTGGAGTGAAGTAGCAGTTATTAAAAGTAGTGCATACTTTCCGGCTCTCGCTGTAGTCAAGTTGAGTTTAAGTTACTGCGGGTTGTAAACTCAGATTATATTAGTAGCCATTGCCCACTACAGGCTTCACGCCGTGGTAGTCGGAGCAGAAATGGATGCCATGATGGAGGACGAGCTGCAAGCTTTTGCGCGTCGTTCCTCGTTGCAGCGATCGCCGCAGCAACAACAGAGGGTGTTGCCGCAGCCGTCGACTTCTAATCAGGCTCCAGTGGCTGAGTGCCAGGCACCCAAGTCACTAAAAGAAGCGTTAGCTCAAATAGGAGCTACACTAGAAGGTCTGTCTGCCTTATTTGGGGGTCAGCGGCATATAAATGCCTTAATGAGAGAGGAGCTGGCTAGGCTGGTCAGCCTTCACAAGACGGCCGAAGCGTTCTGCAACCGTTCGGTTAAAAACTGTGAGGTGCAGACCACGCCACTCAAAAAAGTAGGCGAAAATGTTAAGGCAGCGAGCATTAGTGCTACAGTAGGTAGCAATACTCCCAAGCGGTCGAGGGAAGTTGCCTCCGAACAGAGGAAAACTCCCTCAAAAAAGCCGAGGCCCAATAGAAGTGCAGCGAACCCAAAAGAACCAATGGCTCTACGGGCTGCAGCTGAAACTTCAAACCAGGCCGCTCGACAGACAAACCAGAGCAGCTGGACAGTCGTTAAAGGGCGAAAGCCTATGCAAAAACGTCCCAGGACTGACGCGATTGCGATTTCAGGCATAGGGGGTTGCAGCTATGCGGACATGCTCCGTGTAGTTAAAAGCGACCCAAATTTGAAGCATCTGAGCAGCGACGTTCAAGGCATTAGGAAGACAGCTAAGGGGGACCTCTTATTGCAACTGAGTAGGAAGCCGGAGCATAGCGCTGAGGCTCTGCACGAAGCTGTAGGCAAGGCCTTGGGAGACCGAGCGGTAGTTAAAACACTTACCGAATCGGCCCAAGTTGAGATTCGCGATATAGATGAGTTAGCGACCAAAGAGGAGATCTTGGAGGCAATTAGGGTGGAGTTGAAGGATAGCTCACTCCCCATTGAGGCTATCAAATCGCTTCGGCCAGCTTTTGGTGGACAGCAAAGAGCTACGGTTGCTCTTCCAATTGGGAAAGCTAAAACTCTGCTCGAGCTGTCCAAAATTAGAATAGGATGGGTAGTTTGCCGTATCCGAGCCGTGGAGCAGCCTAAACGCTGTTTCAAGTGCCTCGATTACGGTCATATGGCAGCTAACTGCGGCAGCGACTGTGACTTAAAGGGCGCCTGTTTCAGGTGTGGAGAGATGGGTCACAGTGCCAAAGCATGCACCAAGCCACCAAAATGTAGCCTCTGCATCCGGAAAGGGGAAAAGCAGACGGACCATTCAGCAGGCAGCTTCAAGTGCCCATCTTACCGTGAAGCTGCTCGTAAAATGAAATGTTAAGGTTTTTGCAGCTTAACTTAAATCATTGTGTTGCTGCCCAAGATCTTCTAGAGCAGACCATTAGGGAAAAATGTATAGATGTAGCTTTTCTCAGTGAGCCTCACCACTGAAGAGCCAGCTGCCCTAGGACATGGTCAACAGACGTTAATGGCAAAACTGCGTTGTGGGTATGCGGCAACTCAACGAACGTACTTTCGAATGTTAAGTCATTCAATGGGTTCGTACGTGGCCGATATGGTAGCGTATGGCTCTACAGTTGCTATCTGGCCCCCATCATGCAGCTCAGTGAATTCACGACGGTGCTCGACGAGCTTGCCGAGGATGCTAGGGGTCGGAAGGCCATTATAGCTGGAGATTTTAACTCCTGGGCGCTAGAATGGGGTAGCCCCACAACAAATGCCAGAGGTCGTATCCTACTGGAGATCTTCGCGACACTAGATGTTGCACTGCTCAACACTGGCCATGAGTACACCTTCAGTCGGGCGGGATACGGGTCTGTTATCGACATTACTTTTGTCACTTCATCCCTCTTTCGGGGAGCAACATGGAGCCATTGCGATAGCTATACAGGCAGCGATCATACGGCACTTCTGTTCACAATAGGTGAGCCACCTCCAGGGCGTCAACATTGTGGAGGGAGTCGTATCGACTAGATACTTTTGATCCCGCGGTCTTTTCAGAGGCCACTCAGTCTCTGGGTACAATTGGTAATGCTGAGGCCAGAGCATGCCAAATGGTAGCCCAAATACAGAGTGCCTGAAATAGCAGCATGTTACGCCGCAAGCAGTTCACGCGACAACATGAGCCTACGTATTGGTGGAATACGCAAATAGGTGACATTCGTCGCAAATGCATCCAGGCGAGAAGAAGCTACCAACGGGCTCGCGGTAGGCCAACGTTTTTTGAGAAACAGTTAGCTTACCAGGCAGCTAGAAGACAGCTGAAGAAGGCCATTCGGGCAAGCAAAAGAGAATGTTTTTTACAGTTGTGCGACTTAGCCGAATATGACCCTTGGGGCAGGGCATATAAGATAGTAGTTAAAAGACTTTACGCAGGTAGACAGGTGCAGCCTACGGATCGTCTGGAACTTAAATCGATTGTGGAAACACTCTTTCCAGAAAGTTTAAGCTCCATTCACGCCCCTGAGTCCGAGTCTGCTGATCAGGGCTCAACGAGCACTGAAATTGTTTTAGTTACAGAGGAAGAAATATCAGTAGTTCTCCGAGGTCTTAGAACCAACACAGCTCCAGGGCCGGACGGGATCCCAAATCGTGCGCTAAAGCTAGCCCTCGCCTTGCACCCAAGTACGTTCGCCGAATTATTTAACGAATGCCTGATCCAAGAGACGTTCCCGGCAAAATGGAAAGCCCAGAATCTGGTATTGCTACCCAAGGCTGGCAAACCACCAGATGAGCCATCTTCGTACTGACCGATCTGTCTCTTAGACACCATGGGAAAGGTGTTTGAGAAACTGATCTGCTCTAGGCTGGAGACTGCGATTGCAAGCGCCGGAGGCCTGTCACCAAACCAATTTGGATTCCGGAAGGCCCGGTCAACAACGGACGCGCTTAACAAAGTTGTCGGTCTGGCCACTTCCGCCATTCAAGGCACCAGATGGAGGCACAGGACGAAGGAATACTGCATCATTGCGACCCTGGATGTAAGGAATGCCTTCAACACAGCTAGTTGGGATATGATACTGAATGCGCTGTCACAATATAATATCCCTAAATATCTAAGAGAGATAATAAAGAGCTACTTCAGAGGAAGAACACTGGTATACAACACGAGTGAGGGTCCCCAAACTCATACAGTGTCAGCTGGAGTACCCCAAGGCTCAGTGCTGGGGCCTCTCCTATGGAACATCATGTACGACGGCGTACTGCGCTTGGAACTACCAGCAGGCGCGCACACCATTGCCTTTGCTGATGATGTAGCTGTCGTAGCCATAGGAAAGGAGCTCAAAGATACAGAGGATATGTGCAGCGAAAGTATCAATCGCATACGAAGCTGGTTGACAGGAGCTGGGCTCGAGCTAGCGGCACACAAGACCGAAGTTGTACTGGTCAGTAGTCGCAAAAGAGTGGAAACTGCCAATATAAAGATCGGCAGCGTCACCATTGCGTCAAAGAGGGCGATAAGATATCTTGGTGTCATGATAGACACAAGATTAACTTTCCGCGAGCACTTAGAATATGTGCATAAAAAGGCAGCTGATTCTTGTAGAGCTCTCTCGAGAATCATGCTTAACACGCGGGGACCTAAACAGCAACGACGTCTCCTCTTAATGAGCGTCATTAGGTCTGTCATCCTCTATGCTGCGCCAATATGGGCAAGAGGCAGTGGGCCGCTCCATCAGAGCGGACAACTTAGTCAACGCCATGCTGGAATCGGAGGAAGCTTGGGAACTAACAAGCACTTTCGCGGCCACGGTGATGATGGAGCTCCGCAGAGTCGAGCGACTGAGAAGACGAGCTGTCCCAGGCTAAGGTAGCGCATAGTGCTTGCGAAGCAATGCTTTACGGCCGTCCCGCAAGCACCGCGCGCTATCCTAGCCACCACGCAACTTGCAATTTGTTTAATTTTGTCAATAAATGAATAAAAAACAAGTAAGAACGTTGCAATCGGGCGCTACCGACTGCAGAATACTCATTCACATCCCATCAACAATTTAGTAGTTAAGTTTCGCTCTAATACTGTAGAATATACAGGTTTTTCCGATTTGCCACGCCCCAACTGGGCGTAGACCCCTTATTTTTGGTCAGTTTTTAGAAAGAGATAACGGTACCCTAACTGCAAATTTTGAATGCTTACCCTCAAAAAATGTGAAAATTACAGGGTATTTTTCGATATGCCACGCCCCTAAAGAGGCGTACAAATTATTTTTTGGGAATCGATAGAGGAGGCTACCAGTAACTCAACTATCCAAATTTGAAGTTTCTAGCTATTATACTTTAGGAGATATAAACTTTTGCGGTTTGCCACGCCCCCTGTGGGCGGACATATATCCGACAAAACTTTTTGGTCTTGGGTGATCAGTCCGAGTATATATACAAAATTTGAGGTCTCTGCCATCAATAGTGTCCAAAATATAGGAGAATTTAAAAAAGCACTATATCTTCAGGTCCGATTTGCCACGCCCCCAATGGGCGTAGACTTGTAATTTATCTTCATAGAATCATACCATTAGCTGACGTGCAAAATTTCAGCATTCTAGGTTTACAACTTTAGGAGATACAGTTTTATCCGATTTGCCACGCCCCCAATGGGCGGAGATATATCCGCCATAGCTCGTGATCTTGGGTGGTCAACGCGGACCTACATACCAAATTTCAGCTTTCTAGCTCTTCAACAAACATGATTTCTGGTATATCGGAAAATGCATTTTCCGATTTGCCATGCCCCTAGTGGGCGGATCGGGAAAATTTTAACACTTTATAAATCGGAGATATACACGAGTATGTGTTCCAAATTTCAAGTCTCTAGCTTCAATAGCGCCGAAATAGATTGCGTTCATACGGACAGACGGACAGACGGACGGACGGACAGACGGACAGACGGACGGACAGCAAGACGGACATTGCACAAAACCAATATACTGATTCACTTTCGTGAATGAGTATAATGATTCACTTTCGTGAATGAGTATAAAAAAAAAAAAAAAAAAAACATACACAAACACATACACACACATACACAAACACATACACACACAAGCACCCACGCATAAACACGCATGGGCTGCAGTGTGCGCTTACTATGAGAACTTAATTGCTTAATAATTTGTGGACGTACGATCTTCATGAAACTTTCAGATTATGATTATAACATGAATATGCATGTAATTGCCAAAGCACAACTCTCTAGTATTTGAAATACGCTTTTTACAAAAGTGAGGGTGAGGGGGTGGATGTAGGGGTGGGGGTAAATTTTAACAAAACCCGAAATTGTATAAATTGCATATAAGCATACCTTAAAAATTTGGAGACTCTAGCAATAAAGGTGTTGAAGATATAATTTTATAACTGGTTTTCGATAAGGTTTTTTATCGATAAAAAAAGATCGGGAAAAGTTATCGATTTTTAATGATAAACTTGATATGCGCGCTGTAATTACAGACATTTTAAAAAAAATTTGAAGTCTCTAGCTCTTATATGTTCTGAAATCGACGCGTTCATACATACGGACAGACGGACAGACGGACGGACGGACAGACGGACAGACAGACGGACAGGGCCAAATCAACTCAGCTCGTCGCCCTGATCAAGAATATATATACTTTGTGGGGTCTGCCACGCCTCCTTCTGCCTGTTACATACATTTCAACAAAACCATTATACCCTGATTTCCCATTGAAAATGGGTTCAGGGTATAAAAAAAAAAAAAACTAGTAAGAAGGCTCTAGTCGAGACTGCTCGACTAGGCGATACCCTGAACCCTCTAAAGCTGATATTCTAATCATTCTGCATTTTTATGCACACATACATACACATGCTTCCACACGCACACATAAGCCTGCGCTCTGCTAACTGCGCAGTAAGCAGCGACTGCGCTTGGGCTGCGCTGCAGTGTGGGCAATATTATGAGAATTTATTTGTTGAATAATTTCTTTTGTAGACATAAGATCTTAATGAAACTTTCAGAGTGTAATCATATGATGAATATGTGTGTACATTCCAAAGCACAAGTCTCTAGTACTTGAAAAGTACAACTTTTACAACTTGGGTGGAAAGGGGGCGTGGTATCCAAAATCTGTAAATTACAAAACTTTTGTATCGATTAACTTTATATACAACGCAAATTTAAAGACTCCGGCTCTAAAAATGTTCAAATTAGGCTGAAAAAACAATGCCGATTTTTCGATTATTCTCGATAAAAAAGTTATCGGATGAATTATCGAAAAAATAAAGCAAACTCGTACTGCGTATGGTACACACGAGTATGCATGCCAAATTTCAGCTCTCTAGCTTTTGTAACTTCTGAGATCGACGCACTCATACGGACGGACAGACGGACAGGGCTATATCAACTCAGCTCGTCGCGCTGATCAAGAATATATATACTTTGTGGGGTCTGCCACGCCTCCTTCTGCCTGTTACATACATTTAACAAAACCATTATACCCTGATTTCCCATTTTCAATGGGTTCAGGGTATAACAAGTAAGAAGACTCTAGACGAGACTGCTCAACTAGGAGATACCCTTAACCCTTCAATCTGATATTTTAATCACTGAGCACTTCTTTTCGGAACACATACATACACACGCACGTAAGACCGCGCTCTGCTAACTGTGCAATGAGCACCGACTGTGCTTGGGCTGCGCTGCAGTGTGAGCAACATTATAAGAATTTATTTGTTGAATAATTTAATTTCTAGACGTACAATCTTAATGAAACTTTAAGAATATAATTATAATGCTCAAATGTATGTACATTCCAAAGCACAAGTCTCTAGTATTTGAAATACGCTTTTTACAAAGGTGATGGTGAGGGGGTAGAAATAGGAGTGGGGGGTAAATTCTAACAAAAATCTAAATTGTATAAAATATATATAAGTCTACACTTAAAATTTGGAAGCTCTAGCTCTAAAGGTGTAGAAGATATAATTAAATAACTAGCTTTCGATAAAGTTTTTAATCGATCATAAAATATCGAGATTAGTTATCGATATTTAGAGAAAAACTTGATATGCGCGTGATAAACACGGACCTAGGAAAACAAATTTCAAGTATCTAGCTCTTATATCTTCTGAGATCGACGCGTTCATACATACGGACGGATGGACGGACGGACGGACGGACAGAACCCTGAACCCATTGAAAATGGGAAATCAGGGTATAATGGTTTTGTTAAAAGGTTTTGTTTTTATACCCTGAACCCATTGAAAATGAGAAATCAGGGTATAATATTTTGTTAAAAGTATGTAACAGGCAGAAGGAGGCGTGGCAGACCCCACAAAGTATATATATTCTTGATCAGCGCGACGAGCTGAGTTGATATAGCCCTGTCCGTCTGTCTGTCCGTCCGTCCGTCCGTCCGTCCGTATATATGAACGTGTCGATCTCAGAAGATATAAGAGCTAGAGACTTGAAATTTGTTTTCCTAGGTCCGTGTTTATCACGCGCATATCAAGTTTTTCTCTAAATATCGATAACTAATCTCGATATTTTATTATCGATTAAAAACCTTATCGAAAGCTAGTTATTTAATTATATCTCCTACACCTTTCGAGCTAGAGCTTCCAAATTTAAAATGTAGACTTATATGTATTTTATATAATTTCTGTTTTTGTTGCAATTTACCTCCCACCCCGATATCCACTCCCTCACCCACACCTTTGTAAAAGGTGTATTTCAAGTACTAGAGACATGTGCTTTAAAATGTACATACATTTTCACCATATGATGACGTCCTGAAAGTTTCATTAAGATTGTACGTCTAGAAATTAAATTATTCAACAAATAAATTCTTATAAAACAAGTAAGAAAGCTCTAGTCGAGACTACTCGACTACGAGATCCCCTGAACCCTTGGAGTAATAGCTATTTCAATAATTTTTCGCGTCTTTCAGCTTACACAAGAAACACGCACACACACACACACAGGAGTTCGAGTTGCGTTTTCACGGAGTGCGGTCGATGTCATCGTGATCCATCGTAGACAATAGCTTGAACTGTGTTTTCCCCTGTGAAAGTGGAAAGAACTGAAGTCAACGTGTTTGCTGTGGGCGCGGCATACCCAGCGACCTCAAAAAAATACTACCAGAGACTTACGGCGCGGCGGTTCGTGGAATTCCCAAGCGGTATAATTCGGTGGTGCAAGAGAGGGGGGGCGATAGCGTCATTGTTTTGGCGTCAGGGCTTCTTCCTTTCCTTGTCTTTTGTGGGCGCGTAAATTTTGGTACTTTAGGCGTCACACTTGCGCAATAATATAAATCAGGGGCATTCACTCTAACAGCTGTTAGTAGTGCTGGAAATTGCATCGGGCAATCAGCTGCTCACTAACGTTGGTGAGTTGCTAAGCCTTAGCAAAGACAGCAACCTAGCTGCTGGAGTGAAGTAGCAGTTCTTAAAAGTAGTGCATACTTTCGGGCTCTCGCTGTAGTCAAGTTGAGTTTAAGTTACTGCGGGTTGTAAACTCAGATTATATCAGTAGCCATTGCCCACTACAGGCTTCACGCCGTGGTAGTCGGAGCAGAAATGGATGCCATGATGGAGGACGAGCTGCAAGCTTTTGCGCGTCGTTCCTCGTTGCAGCGAACACCGCAGCAACAACAAAGGGCGTTGCCGCAGCCGTCGACTTCTAATCAGGCTCCAGTGGCTGAGTGCCAGGCACCCAAGTCACTAAAAGAATCGTTAGCTCAAATAGGAGCTACACTAGAAGGTCTGTCCTTATTTGGGGGTCAGCGGCATATAAATGCCTTAATGAGAGAGGAGCTGGCTAGGCTGGTCAGCCTTCACAAGACGGCCGAAGCGTTCTGCAACCGTTCGGTTAAAAACTGTGAGGTGCAGACCACGCCACTCAAAAAAGTAGGCGAAAATGTTAAGGCAGCGAGCATTAGTGCTACAGTAGGTAGCAATACTCCCAAGCGGTCGAGGGAAGTTGCCTCCGAACAGAGGAAAACTCCCTCAAAAAAGCCGAGGCCCAATAGAAGTGCAGCGAACCCAAAAGAACCAATGGCTCTACGGGCTGCAGCTGAAACTTCAAACCAGGCCGCTCGACAGACAAACCAGAGCAGCTGGACAGTCGTCAAAGGGCGAAAGCCTATGCAAAAACGTCCCAGGACTGACGCGATTGCGATTTCAGGCGTAGGGGGTTGCAGCTATGCGGACATGCTTCGTGTAGTTAAAAGCGACCCAAATTTGAAGCATCTGAGCAGCGACGTTCAAGGCATTAGGAAGACAGCTAAGGGGGACCTCTTATTGCAACTGAGTAGGAAGCCGGAGCATAGCGCTGAGGCTCTGCACGAAGCTGTAGGCAAGGCCTTGGGAGACCGAGCGGTAGTTAAAACACTTACCGAATCGGCTCAAGTTGAGATTCGCGATCTAGATGAGTTAGCGACCAAAGAGGAGATCTTGGAGGCAATTAGGGTGGAGTTGAAGGATAGCTCACTCCCCATTGAGGCTATCAAATCGCTTCGGCCAGCTTTTGGTGGACAGCAAAGAGCCACGGTTGCTCTTCCAATTGGGAAAGCTAAAACTCTGCTCGAGCTGTCCAAAATTAGAATAGGATGGGTAGTTTGCCGTATCCGAGCCGTGGAGCAGCCTAAACGCTGTTTCAAGTGCCTCGATTACGGTCATATGGCAGCAAACTGCGGCAGCGACTGTGACTTAAAGGGCGCCTGTTTCAGGTGTGGAGAGATGGGTCACAGTGCAAAAGCATGCACCAAGCCACCAAAATGTAGCCTCTGCATCCGGAAAGGTGAAAAGCAGACGGACCATTCAGCAGGCAGCTTCAAGTGCCCATCTTACCGTGAAGCTGCTCGTAAAATGAAATGTTAAGGTTTTTGCAGCTTAACTTAAATCATTGTGTTGCTGCCCAAGATCTTCTAGAGCAGACCATTAGGGAAAAATGTATAGATGTAGTTTTTCTCAGTGAGCCTCACCACTGGAGAACCAGCTGCCCTAGGACATGGTCAACAGACGTTAATGGCAAAGCTGCGTTGTGGGTATGCGGCAACTCAACGAACTTACTTTCGAATGTTAAATCATTCAATGGGTTCGTACGTGGCCGATATGGTAGCTTATGGCTTTACAGTTGCTATCTGGCCCCACGGTGCTCGACGAGCTTGCCGAGGATGCTAGGGGTCGGAAGGCCATTATAGCTGAAGATTTTAACTCCTGGGCGCTAGAATGGGGTAGCCCCACAACAAATGCCAGAGGTCGTATCCTACTGGAGATCTTCGCGACACTAGATGTTGCACTGCTCAACACTGGCCATGAGTACACCTTCAGTCGGGCGGGATACGGGTCTGTTATCGACATTACTTTTGTCACTTCATCCCTCTTTCGGGGAGCAACATGGAGCCATTGCGATAGCTATACAGGCAGCGATCATACGGCACTTCTGTTCACAATAGGTGAGCCACCTGCCAGGGCGTCAACATTGTGGAGGGAGTCGTATCGACTAGATACTTTTGATCCCGCGGTCTTTTCAGAGGCCATTCAGTCTCTGGGTACAATTGGTAATGCTGAGGCCAGAGCATGCCAAATGGTAGCCCAAATACAGAGTGCCTGCAATAGCAGCATGTTACGCCGCAAGCAGTTCACGCGACAACATGAGCTTACGTATTGGTGGAATACGCAAATAGGTGACATTCGTCGCAAATGCATCCAGGCGAGAAGAAGCTACCAACGGGCTCGCGGTAGGTCAACGTTTTTTGAGAAACAGTTAGCTTACCAGGCAGCTAGAAGACAGCTGAAGAAGGCCATTCGGGCAAGCAAAAAGAGAATGTTTTTTACAGTTGTGCGACTCAGCCGAATATGACCCTTGGGGCAGGGCATATAAGATAGTAGTTAAAAGACTATACGCAGGTAGACAGGTGCAGCCTACGGATCGTCTGGAGCTTAAATCGATTGTGGAAACACTCTTTCCAGAAAGTTTAAGCTCCATTCACGCCCCTGAGTCCGAGTCTGCTGATCAGGGCTCAACGAGCACTGAAATTGTTTTGAGTTACAGAGGAAGAAATATCAGTAGTTCTCCGAGGTCTTATAACCAACACAGCTTCAGGGCCGGACGGGATCCCAAATCGTGCGCTAAAGCTAGCCCTCGCCTTGCACCCAAGCACGTTCGCCGAATTATTTAACGAATGCCTGATCCAAGAGACGTTCCCGGCAAAATGGAAGGCCCAGAATCTGGTATTGCTACCCAAGGCTGGCAAACCACCAGATGAGCCATCTTCGTACAGACCGATCTATCTCTTAGACACCATGGGAAAGATGTTTGAGAAACTGATCTGCTCTAGGCTGGAGACTGCGATTGCAAGCGCCGGAGGCCTGTCACCAAACCAATTTGGATTCCGGAAGGCCCGGTCAACAACGGACGCGCTTAACAAAGTTGTCGGTCTGGCCACTTCCGCCATTCAAGGCACCAGATGGAGGCACGGGACGAAGGAATACTGCATCATTGCGACCCTGGATGTAAGGAATGCCTTCAACACAGCTAGTTGGGATATGATACTGAATGCGCTGTCACAATATAATATCCCTAAATATCTAAGAGAGATAATAAAGAGCTGCTTCAGAGGAAGAACACTGGTATACAACTTTCCGCGAGCACTTAGAATATGTGCATAAAAAGGCAGCTGATTCTTGTAGAGCTCTCTCGAGAATCATGCTTAACACGCGGGGACCTAAACAGCAACGACGTCTCCTCCTAATGAGCGTCATTAGGTCTGTCATCCTCTATGCTGCGCCAATATGGGCAAGAGCGATGGCAACGCCGAGCTACAGCCGGGGCATTTGCGCGATCTACAGACTGAGCGCAATCAGAGTCAGCTGCGCTTTCAGGACTATCTCCGATGACGCGGCGCTCGTCATAGCCGGTAGGGTGCCACTGGCGTATTTGGTCGCCGAAGCCGTGGAGCGGAATTCGCACAAGGCCTACGCGACTCAACGCTGTCAGGGCGAACAGCATCGCACGATGGCAAAGAAGGTGGAATAGCTCAGCTAAAGGGCGGTGGACGCACAAGCTCATCCCGGAGCTTGAACCATGGGTTAACCGCAAACATGGCGAGGTTAACTTCTACCTTACGCAGATCCTCTCGGGTCATGGATGCTTTCGGAGCTATTTGAAGCGCTTTGGCCACGAGGAATCTGACGAGTGCCCTTGGTGCGAGCGAGGGCATGTGGAAGACGCCAACCACATTCTTTTCGAATGTGGACAGTTCCCTGGAGGAGAGGCGTCGTCTGGAAGAGGCAGTGGCCGCTCCATCAGAGCGGACAATTTAGTCAACGCCATGCTGGAATCGGAGGAAGCTTGGGAACTAACAAGCACCTTCGCGGCCACGGTGATGATGGAGCTCCGCAGAGTCGAGCGACTGAGAAGACGAGCTGTCCCAGGCTAAGGTAGCGCATAGTGCTTGCGAAGCAATGCTTTACGGCCGTCCCGCAAGCACCGCAATAAATGAATATAAAAAAAAAAAAAAAAACACACACACACACAAACACACACACACACACACATACACACACACACAAAACACACACACACATACACAAACATTTACATACATATACACACACATACACACACATACACAAACATTTACATACATATACACACACAAGCATAAACACGCATGGGCGGCAGTGAGCGCTTACTATGAGAACTTAATTGCTTAATAACTTTTTTTGTGGACATACGATCTTCATGAAACTTTCAGATTATGATTATAACATGTATATGCATGTAATTGCTAAAGCACAAGTCTCTAGTATTTGAAATACGCTTTCACAAAAGTGAGGGTGACGGGGTGAATTTAAGGGTGGGGGGCAAATTTTAACCAAAACCAAAACATAAAAAATTTGGAGACTCTAGCAATAAAGGTGTAGGAGATATAATTTTATAACTGGTTTTCGATAAGGTTTTTTATCGATAAAAAAAGATCGGAATGAGTTATCGATTTTTAATGATAAACTTGATATGCGCGCTGTAATTACGGACATTTTAAAAAAATTTGAAGTCTCTAGCTCTTATATCTTCTGAAATCGTTGCGTTCATACATACGGACAGACAGACGGACAGGGCCAAATCAACTCACCTCGTCTCCCTGATCAAGAATATATATACTTTGTGGGGTCTGCCACGCCTCCTTCTGCCTGTTACATACATTTCAACAAAACCATTATACCCTGATTTCCCATTTAAAATGGGTTCAGGGTATAAAAACAAGTAAGAACGTTGCAGTCGGGCGATACCGATTGCAGAAGACTCATTCAAAGCCCAAACGCCATCAACCAGAGTATATAGTGCAATTTTCAAGTCTAGTGCGCAAGAAAAAACACGGCATGATGCCATTAAAATTGGAAAATCATCGATAGCTTTTGCATTAAAATTACATACATATATAATTTATACAATATTGATATATATTTATATCCATATATTGGATACCGGCTTCAAGCTAACAGCAGATCAGCGCGATTTTCCTATGCATGCGCACACACTCATCGTTTCTACTATGCGTACAGACAGAAGCGCGCCTTTTCTCACATTCTTAGAATTTCGATTGATTTCTGGACTTTCTAGCCGTTACTGCAGTTTTGTCTGATGACGCTCTCTTATTAAGTTATTCTCTAATATATTATCTCTAATATGTTATTATTATTTTTTTTTTTCATACATATTTCGTTTTTTATAAAATAGATATTATATTGATACTTTTCATTTTCTTAGTCGAATAATTTTATAAGTTTAAATTTGTTTCTTCTTATAGACGCGCTCATTTGTATGTGTGCATGTATGTACACATAAATGCGTACTCTAGCATATTCTAAGAATTTCGCTGCGATTGATTTGTCTTTGCATTGTTTTTGAATTTCCAGCCACCACTCTGGCTTTTCTTTGCTATGTGGCGTCACAACAATAATGTGATTTCGTTTTAACTACCGTTGATCGAAACGACACGGTGGTGCTGTAGGCTGAAGCGCCGACGATCTTTATTTTAGCTATTTTGACAAACATGCTGTTTGGGTTGGCTGCGAGTTCAAATCCCGCGGAAAACACTTTTTTGTAAATCGCAAATTTTTTTTATACCCTGAACCCATTGAAAATGGGAAATCAGGGTATAATGGTTTTGTTGAAATGTATGTAACAGGCAGAAGGAGGCGTGGCAGACCCCACAAAGTATATATATTCTTGATCAGGGCGACGAGCTGAGTCGATTTGGCCCTGTCCGTCTGTCTGTCTGTCCGTCTGTCCGTCTGTCCGTCTGTCCGTCTGTCCGTCTGTCCGTATGTTTGAACGCGTCGATTTCCGAAGATATAAGAGCTAGAGACTTGAATTTTTTTTTAAATGACCGTATATACAGCGCGGACGTCGAGTTTGCTTTTAAAATTCGATAAATCATCTCGTTATGTTTTTATCGAGTAGAAACATTCAAGTTCAAATCAGATGCGACTATAGCTAATTGTGAATGATTTTTCTTTTTTTTTAATTTCTCAAATATTCAATATAATATGTAGATCATATGCTGAAAGTTTCATTTAATTCCGTTCAGTCAAAAATTAATAAAAAAATAATCAAATATTTGGCCAATTAACAAACGCACGTGCAGCAGCTACAACAGCATCGTATGTGTGTGCACACATACATTCAAACTTCTTCTAGAAATATTCGTTGAATCATATCAGCTGTTAGTTTCGTTTAGTTTTGGTAGATGGCGCAGCAGCAGTGAATCTATTTGAGTTTTGCCAGCGCCACTAGTAGGAGTGGGGTGGTCTAGTGTGTTAGCTGCATGACGCTCGATCGAGAAGTCGCGGTTCGAATCCCGATCGATGCAACTGATGTTAATTTTTTTTAATTGTTTTAAAATATTTTTATTTTCATAAATGAGTTTTCTATTTAATTTAAATTTTTAAATACCCCGAAATTGAAATTTTAACTATACTTTATGTGCGTTTTTAATAGTTTGGTTATTCTAGCAGATTCTTAGAAACACATCAGCAGTTAGTTTCGTTTAGTTTTAATAGATGGCGCTGCAGCAGTGAATCTATTTGAGTTTTGCCAGCGCCATTAGGTGGAGTGAAGTGTCCTAGTGTGTTAGCTGCATGACGCTCGATCGAGAAGTTGTGGTTCGAATCCCTATCGATGCAACTGATGTTAACTTTTTTAATTGTTTCAAAATATTTTTATATTTTATTAAATGAGTTTGGTATTTTATTTATATTTTTAAATACATCGAAATTTAAATTTCAGCCATACTAAATGGGCATTTTTATATGTTGGGTTCAGGATAGTATCTAGTCGAGCACTCTCGACTAGAGTTTTCTTACTTGTTATTTCTTTTAAATTTTTTTAAATTCATAACAAGTAAGAAAGCTCTAGTCGAGACTACTCGACTACGAGATCCCCTGAACCCTTGGAGTAATAGCTATTTCAATAATTTTTCGCGTCTTTCAGCTTACACAAGAAACACGCACACACACACACACACACACGCACGCACACACAGACAGGTTCGAGTTGCGTTTTCACGGAGTGCGGTCGATGTCATCGTGGTCCATCGTAGACAATAGCTTGAACTGTGTTTTCCCCTGTGAAAGTGGAAAGAACTGAAGTCAACGTGTTTGCTGTGGGCGCGGCGTACCCAGCGACCTCAAAAAACTACCAGAGACTTACTGCGCGGCGGTTCGTGGAATTCCCAAGCGGTATAATTCGGTGGTGCAAGAGAGGGGGGGGGCGATAGCGTCAGTGTTTTGGCGTCAGGGCTTCTTTCCTTTCCTTGTCTTTTGTGGGCGCGTAAATTTTGTTACTTTAGGCGTCACACTTGCGCAATAAGAAAAATCAGGTGCATTCACTCTAACAGCTGTTAGTAGTGCTGGAAATTGTATCGGGCAATCAGCTGCTCACTAACGTTGGTGAGTTGCTAAGCCTTAGCAAAGACAGCAAGATAGCTGCTGGAGTGAAGTAGCAGTTATTAAAAGTAGTGCATACTTTCGGGCTCTCACTGTAGTCAAGTTGAGTTTAAGTTACTGCGGGTTGTAAACTCAGATTATATTAGTAGCCATTGCCCACTACAGGCTTCACGCCGTGGTAGTCGGAGCAGAAATGGAAGCCATAATGGAGGACGAGCTGCAAGCTTTTGCGCGTCGTTCCTCGTTGCAGCGATCGCCGCAGCAACAACAGAGGGTGTTGCCGCAGCCGTCGACTTCTAATCAGGCTCCAGTGGCTGAGTGCCAGGCACCCAAGTCACTAAAAGAAGCGTTAGCTCAAATAGGAGCTACACTAGAAGGTCTGTCTGCCTTATTTGGGGGTCAGCGGCATATAAATGCCTTAATGGCTAGGCTGGTCAGCCTTCACAAGACGGCCGAAGCGTTCTGCAACCGTTCGGTTAAAAACTGTGAGGTGCAGACCACGCCACTCAAAAAAGTAGGCGAAAACGTTAAGGCAGCGAGCATTAGTGCTACAGTAGGTAGCAATACTCCCAAGCGGTCGAGGGAAGTTGCCTCCGAACAGAGGAAAACTCCCTCAAAAAAGCCGAGGCCCAATAGAAGTGCAGCGAACCCAAAAGAACCAATGGCTCTACGGGCTACAGCTGAATCTGAAACTTCAAACCAGGCCGCTCGACAGACAAACCAGAGCAGCTGGACAGTCGTCAAAGGGCGAAAGCCTATGCAAAAACGTCCCAGGACTGACGCGATTGCGATTTCAGGCGTAGGGGGCTGCAGCTACGCGGACATGCTTCGTGTAGTTAAAAACGACCCAAATTTGAAGCATCTGAGCAGCGACGTTCAAGGCATTAGGAAGACAGCTAAGGGGGACCTTTTACTGCAACTGAGTAGGAAGCCGGAGCATAGCGCTGAGGCTCTGCACGAAGCTGTAGGCAAGGCCTTGGGAGACCGAGCGGTAGTTAAAACACTTACCGAATCGGCGCAAGTTGAGATTCGCGATCTAGATGAGTTAGCGACCAAAGAGGAGATCTTGGAGGCAATTAGGGTGGAGTTGAAGGATAGCTCACTCCCCATTGAGGCTATCAAATCGCTTCGGCCAGCTTTTGGTGGACAGCAAAGAGCTACGGTTGCTCTTCCAATTGGGAAAGCTAAAACTCTGCTCGAGCTGTCCAAAATTAGAATAGGATGGGTAGTTTGCCGTATCCGAGCCGTGGAGCAGCCTAAACGCTGTTTCAAGTGCCTCGATTACGGTCATATGGCAGCAAACTGCGGCAGCGACTGTGACTTAAAGGGCGCCTGTTTCAGGTGTGGGAGATGGGTCACAGTGCAAAAGCATGCACCAAGCCACCAAAATGTAGCCTCTGCATCCGGAAAGGTGAAAAGCAGACGGACCATTCAGCAGGCAGCTTCAAGTGCCCATCTTACCGTGAAGCTGCTCGTAAAATGAAATGTTAAGGTTTTTGCAGCTTAACTTAAATCATTGTGTTGCTGCCCAAGATCTTCTAGAGCAGACCATTAGGGAAAAATGTATAGATGTAGTTTTTCTCAGTGAGCCTCACCACTGGAGAACCAGCTGCCCTAGGACATGGTCAACAGACGTTAATGGCAAAGCTGCGTTGTGGGTATGCGGCAACTCAACGAACTTACTTTCGAATGTTAAATCATTCAATGGGTTCGTACGTGGCCGATATGGTAGCTTATGGCTTTACAGTTGCTATCTGGCCCCACGGTGCTCGACGAGCTTGCCGAGGATGCTAGGGGTCGGAAGGCCATTATAGCTGAAGATTTTAACTCCTGGGCGCTAGAATGGGGTAGCCCCACAACAAATGCCAGAGGTCGTATCCTACTGGAGATCTTCGCGACACTAGATGTTGCACTGCTCAACACTGGCCATGAGTACACCTTCAGTCGGGCGGGATACGGGTCTGTTATCGACATTACTTTTGTCACTTCATCCCTCTTTCGGGGAGCAACATGGAGCCATTGCGATAGCTATACAGGCAGCGATCATACGGCACTTCTGTTCACAATAGGTGAGCCACCTGCCAGGGCGTCAACATTGTGGAGGGAGTCGTATCGACTAGATACTTTTGATCCCGCGGTCTTTTCAGAGGCCATTCAGTCTCTGGGTACAATTGGTAATGCTGAGGCCAGAGCATGCCAAATGGTAGCCCAAATACAGAGTGCCTGCAATAGCAGCATGTTACGCCGCAAGCAGTTCACGCGACAACATGAGCTTACGTATTGGTGGAATACGCAAATAGGTGACATTCGTCGCAAATGCATCCAGGCGAGAAGAAGCTACCAACGGGCTCGCGGTAGGTCAACGTTTTTTGAGAAACAGTTAGCTTACCAGGCAGCTAGAAGACAGCTGAAGAAGGCCATTCGGGCAAGCAAAAGAGAATGTTTTTTACAGTTGTGCGACTCAGCCGAATATGACCCTTGGGGCAGGGCATATAAGATAGTAGTTAAAAGACTATACGCAGGTAGACAGGTGCAGCCTACGGATCGTCTGGAGCTTAAATCGATTGTGGAAACACTCTTTCCAGAAAGTTTAAGCTCCATTCACGCCCCTGAGTCCGAGTCTGCTGATCAGGGCTCAACGAGCACTGAAATTGTTTTAGTTACAGAGGAAGAAATATCAGTAGTTCTCCGAGGTCTTATAACCAACACAGCTTCAGGGCCGGACGGGATCCCAAATCGTGCGCTAAAGCTAGCCCTCGCCTTGCACCCAAGCACGTTCGCCGAATTATTTAACGAATGCCTGATCCAAGAGACGTTCCCGGCAAAATGGAAGGCCCAGAATCTGGTATTGCTACCCAAGGCTGGCAAACCACCAGATGAGCCATCTTCGTACAGACCGATCTATCTCTTAGACACCATGGGAAAGATGTTTGAGAAACTGATCTGCTCTAGGCTGGAGACTGCGATTGCAAGCGCCGGAGGCCTGTCACCAAACCAATTTGGATTCCGGAAGGCCCGGTCAACAACGGACGCGCTTAACAAAGTTGTCGGTCTGGCCACTTCCGCCATTCAAGGCACCAGATGGAGGCACGGGACGAAGGAATACTGCATCATTGCGACCCTGGATGTAAGGAATGCCTTCAACACAGCTAGTTGGGATATGATACTGAATGCGCTGTCACAATATAATATCCCTAAATATCTAAGAGAGATAATAAAGAGCTGCTTCAGAGGAAGAACACTGGTATACAACTTTCCGCGAGCACTTAGAATATGTGCATAAAAAGGCAGCTGATTCTTGTAGAGCTCTCTCGAGAATCATGCTTAACACGCGGGGACCTAAACAGCAACGACGTCTCCTCCTAATGAGCGTCATTAGGTCTGTCATCCCTCTATGCTGCGCCAATATGGGCAAGAGCGATGGCAACGCCGAGCTACAGCCGGGGCATTTGCGCGATCTACAGACTGAGCGCAATCAGAGTCAGCTGCGCTTTCAGGACTATCTCCGATGACGCGGCGCTCGTCATAGCCGGTAGGGTGCCACTGGCGTATTTGGTCGCCGAAGCCGTGGAGCGGAATTCGCACAAGGCCTACGCGACTCAACGCTGTCAGGGCGAACAGCATCGCACGATGGCAAAGAAGGTGGAATAGCTCAGCTAAAGGGCGGTGGACGCACAAGCTCATCCCGGAGCTTGAACCATGGGTTAACCGCAAACATGGCGAGGTTAACTTCTACCTTACGCAGATCCTCTCGGGTCATGGATGCTTTCGGAGCTATTTGAAGCGCTTTGGCCACGAGGAATCTGACGAGTGCCCTTGGTGCGAGCGAGGGCATGTGGAAGACGCCAACCACATTCTTTTCGAATGTGGACAGTTCCTGGAGGAGAGGCGTCGTCTGGAAGAGGCAGTGGCCGCTCCATCAGAGCGGACAATTTAGTCAACGCCATGCTGGAATCGGAGGAAGCTTGGGAACTAACAAGCACCTTCGCGGCCACGGTGATGATGGAGCTCCGCAGAGTCGAGCGACTGAGAAGACGAGCTGTCCCAGGCTAAGGTAGCGCATAGTGCTTGCGAAGCAATGCTTTACGGCCGTCCCGCAAGCACCGCAATAAATGAATATAAAAAAAAAAAAAAAAAAACACACACACACACAAACACACACACACACACACATACACACACACACAAACACACACACACATACACAAACATTTACATACATATACACACACATACACACACATACACAAACATTTACATACATATACACACACAAGCATAAACACGCATGGGCGGCAGTGAGCGCTTACTATGAGAACTTAATTGCTTAATAACTTTTTTTGTGGACATACGATCTTCATGAAACTTTCAGATTATGATTATAACATGTATATGCATGTAATTGCTAAAGCACAAGTCTCTAGTATTTGAAATACGCTTTCACAAAAGTGAGGGTGACGGGGTGAATTTAAGGGTGGGGGGCAAATTTTAACCAAAACCAAAACATAAAAAATTTGGAGACTCTAGCAATAAAGGTGTAGGAGATATAATTTTATAACTGGTTTTCGATAAGGTTTTTTATCGATAAAAAAAGATCGGAATGAGTTATCGATTTTTAATGATAAACTTGATATGCGCGCTGTAATTACGGACATTTTAAAAAAAATTTGAAGTCTCTAGCTCTTATATCTTCTGAAATCGTTGCGTTCATACATACGGACAGACAGACGGACAGGGCCAAATCAACTCACCTCGTCTCCCTGATCAAGAATATATATACTTTGTGGGGTCTGCCACGCCTCCTTCTGCCTGTTACATACATTTCAACAAAACCATTATACCCTGATTTCCCATTTAAAATGGGTTCAGGGTATAAAAACAAGTAAGAACGTTGCAGTCGGGCGATACCGATTGCAGAAGACTCATTCAAAGCCCAAACGCCATCAACCAGAGTATATAGTGCAATTTTCAAGTCTAGTGCGCAAGAAAAAACACGGCATGATGCCATTAAAATTGGAAAATCATCGATAGCTTTTGCATTAAAATTACATACATATATAATTTATACAATATTGATATATATTTATATCCATATATTGGATACCGGCTTCAAGCTAACAGCAGATCAGCGCGATTTTCCTATGCATGCGCACACACTCATCGTTTCTACTATGCGTACAGACAGAAGCGCGCCTTTTCTCACATTCTTAGAATTTCGATTGATTTCTGGACTTTCTAGCCGTTACTGCAGTTTTGTCTGATGACGCTCTCTTATTAAGTTATTCTCTAATATATTATCTCTAATATGTTATTATTATTTTTTTTTTTTCATACATATTTCGTTTTTTATAAAATAGATATTATATTGATACTTTTCATTTTCTTAGTCGAATAATTTTATAAGTTTAAATTTGTTTCTTCTTATAGACGCGCTCATTTGTATGTGTGCATGTATGTACACATAAATGCGTACTCTAGCATATTCTAAGAATTTCGCTGCGATTGATTTGTCTTTGCATTGTTTTTGAATTTCCAGCCACCACTCTGGCTTTTCTTTGCTATGTGGCGTCACAACAATAATGTGATTTCGTTTTAACTACCGTTGATCGAAACGACACGGTGGTGCTGTAGGCTGAAGCGCCGACGATCTTTATTTTAGCTATTTTGACAAACATGCTGTTTGGGTTGGCTGCGAGTTCAAATCCCGCGGAAAACACTTTTTTGTAAATCGCAAATTTTTTTTATACCCTGAACCCATTGAAAATGGGAAATCAGGGTATAATGGTTTTGTTGAAATGTATGTAACAGGCAGAAGGAGGCATGGCAGACCCCACAAAGTATATATATTCTTGATCAGGGCGACGAGCTGAGTCGATTTGGCCCTGTCCGTCTGTCTGTCTGTCCGTCTGTCCGTCTGTCCGTCTGTCCGTATGTTTGAACGCGTCGATTTCCGAAGATATAAGAGCTAGAGACTTGAATTTTTTTTTAAATGACCGTATATACAGCGCGGACGTCGAGTTTGCTTTTAAAATTCGATAAATCATCTCGTTATGTTTTTATCGAGTAGAAACATTCAAGTTCAAATCAGATGCGACTATAGCTAATTGTGAATGATTTTTCTTTTTTTTAAATTTCTCAAATATTCAATATAATATGTAGATCATATGCTGAAAGTTTCATTTAATTCCGTTCAGTCAAAAATTAATAAAAAAATAATCAAATATTTGGCCAATTAACAAACGCACGTGCAGCAGCTACAACAGCATCGTATGTGTGTGCACACATACATTCAAACTTCTTCTAGAAATATTCGTTGAATCATATCAGCTGTTAGTTTCGTTTAGTTTTGGTAGATGGCGCAGCAGCAGTGAATCTATTTGAGTTTTGCCAGCGCCACTAGTAGGAGTGGGGTGGTCTAGTGTGTTAGCTGCATGACGCTCGATCGAGAAGTCGCGGTTCGAATCCCGATCGATGCAACTGATGTTAATTTTTTTTAATTGTTTTAAAATATTTTTATTTTCATAAATGAGTTTTCTATTTAATTTAAATTTTTAAATACCCCGAAATTGAAATTTTAACTATACTTTATGTGCGTTTTTAATAGTTTGGTTATTCTAGCAGATTCTTAGAAACACATCAGCAGTTAGTTTCGTTTAGTTTTAATAGATGGCGCTGCAGCAGTGAATCTATTTGAGTTTTGCCAGCGCCATTAGGTGGAGTGAAGTGGCCTAGTGTGTTAGCTGCATGACGCTCGATCGAGAAGTTGTGGTTCGAATCCCTATCGATGCAACTGATGTTAACTTTTTTAATTGTTTCAAAATATTTTTATATTTTATTAAATGAGTTTGGTATTTTATTTATATTTTTAAATACATCGAAATTTAAATTTCAGCCATACTAAATGGGCATTTTTATATGTTGGGTTCAGGATAGTATCTAGTCGAGCACTCTCGACTAGAGTTTTCTTACTTGTTATTTCTTTTAAATTTTTTTAAATTCATAACAAGTAAGAAAGCTCTAGTCGAGACTACTCGACTACGAGATCCCCTGAACCCTTGGAGTAATAGCTATTTCAATAATTTTTCGCGTCTTTCAGCTTACACAAGAAACACGCACACACACACACACACACACGCACGCACACACAGACAGGTTCGAGTTGCGTTTTCACGGAGTGCGGTCGATGTCATCGTGGTCCATCGTAGACAATAGCTTGAACTGTGTTTTCCCCTGTGAAAGTGGAAAGAACTGAAGTCAACGTGTTTGCTGTGGGCGCGGCGTACCCAGCGACCTCAAAAAACTACCAGAGACTTACTGCGCGGCGGTTCGTGGAATTCCCAAGCGGTATAATTCTGTGGTGCAAGAGAGGGGGGCGATAGCGTCAGTGTTTTGGCGTCAGGGCTTCTTTCCTTTCCTTGTCTTTTGTGGGCGCGTAAATTTTGTTACTTTAGGCGTCACACTTGCGCAATAAGAAAAATCAGGTGCATTCACTCTAACAGCTGTTAGTAGTGCTGGAAATTGTATCGGGCAATCAGCTGCTCACTAACGTTGGTGAGTTGCTAAGCCTTAGCAAAGACAGCAAGATAGCTGCTGGAGTAAAGTAGCAGTTATTAAAAGTAGTGCATACTTTCGGGCTCTCACTGTAGTCAAGTTGAGTTTAAGTTACTGCGGGTTGTAAACTCAGATTATATTAGTAGCCATTGCCCACTACAGGCTTCACGCCGTGGTAGTCGGAGCAGAAATGGAAGCCATAATGGAGGACGAGCTGCAAGCTTTTTGCGCGTCGTTCCTCGTTGCAGCGATCGCCGCAGCAACAACAGAGGGTGTTGCCGCAGCCGTCGACTTCTAATCAGGCTCCAGTGGCTGAGTGCCAGGCACCCAAGTCACTAAAAGAAGCGTTAGCTCAAATAGGAGCTACACTAGAAGGTCTGTCTGCCTTATTTGGGGGTCAGCGGCATATAAATGCCTTAATGGCTAGGCTGGTCAGCCTTCACAAGACGGCCGAAGCGTTCTGCAACCGTTCGGTTAAAAACTGTGAGGTGCAGACCACGCCACTCAAAAAAGTAGGCGAAAACGTTAAGGCAGCGAGCATTAGTGCTACAGTAGGTAGCAATACTCCCAAGCGGTCGAGGGAAGTTGCCTCCGAACAGAGGAAAACTCCCTCAAAAAAGCCGAGGCCCAATAGAAGTGCAGCGAACCCAAAAGAACCAATGGCTCTACGGGCTACAGCTGAATCTGAAACTTCAAACCAGGCCGCTCGACAGACAAACCAGAGCAGCTGGACAGTCGTCAAAGGGCGAAAGCCTATGCAAAAACGTCCCAGGACTGACGCGATTGCGATTTCAGGCGTAGGGGGCTGCAGCTACGCGGACATGCTTCGTGTAGTTAAAAACGACCCAAATTTGAAGCATCTGAGCAGCGACGTTCAAGGCATTAGGAAGACAGCTAAGGGGGACCTTTTACTGCAACTGAGTAGGAAGCCGGAGCATAGCGCTGAGGCTCTGCACGAAGCTGTAGGCAAGGCCTTGGGAGACCGAGCGGTAGTTAAAACACTTACCGAATCGGCTCAAGTTGAGATTCGCGATCTAGATGAGTTAGCGACCAAAGAGGAGATCTTGGAGGCAATTAGTGGAGTGGAGTTGAAGGATAGCTCACTCCCCATTGAGGCTATCAAATCGCTTCGGCCAGCTTTTGGTGGACAGCAAAGAGCTACGGTTGCTCTTCCAATTGGGAAAGCTAAAACTCTGCTCGAGCTGTCCAAAATTAGAATAGGATGGGTAGTTTGCCGTATCCGAGCCGTGGAGCAGCCTAAACGCTGTTTCAAGTGCCTCGATTACGGTCATATGGCAGCAAACTGCGGCAGCGACTGTGACTTAAAGGGCGCCTGTTTCAGGTGTGGAGAAATGGGTCACAGTGCCAAAGCATGCACCAAGCCACCAAAATGTAGCCTCTGCATCCGGAAAGGTGAAAAGCAGACGGACCATTCAGCAGGCAGCTTCAAGTGCCCATCTTACCGTGAAGCTGCTCGTAAAATGAAATGTTAAGGTTTTTGCAGCTTAACTTAAATCATTGTGTTGCTGCCCAAGATCTTCTAGAGCAGACCATTAGGGAAAAATGTATAGATGTAGCTTTTCTCAGTGAGCCTCACCACTGTAGAACCAGCTGCCCTAGGACATGGTCAACAGACGTTAATGGCAAAGCTGCGTTGTGGGTATGCGGCAACTCAACGAACTTACTTTCGAATGTTAAGTCATTCAATGGGTTCGTACGTGGCCGATATGGTAGCTTGTGGCTTTACAGTTGCTATCTGGCCCCCAGCATGCAGCTCAGTGAATTCACGACGGTGCTCGACGAGCTTGCCGAGGATGCTAGGGGGTCGGAAGGCCATTATAGCTGGAGATTTTAACTCCTGGGCGCTAGAATGGGGTAGCCCAACAACAAATGCCAGAGGTCGTATCCTACTGGAGATCTTCGGGACACTAGATGTTGCACTGCTCAACACTGGCCATGAGTACACCTTCAGTCGGGCGGGATACGGGTCTGTTATCGACATTACTTTTGTCACTTCATCCCTCTTTCGGGGAGCAACATGGAGCCATTGCGATAGCTATACAGGCAGCGATCATACGGCACTTCTGTTCACAATAGGTGAGCCACCTGCCAGGGCGTCAACATTGTGGAGGGAGTCGTATCGGCTAGATACTTTTGATCCCGCGGTCTTTTCAGAGGCCATTAAGTCTCTGGGTACAATTGGTAATGCTGAGGCCAGAGCATGCCAAATGGTAGCCCAAATACAGAGTGCCTGCAATAGCAGCATGTTACGCCGCAAGCAGTTCACGCGACAACATGAGCCTACGTATTGGTGGAATACGCAAATAGGTGACATTCGTCGCAAATGCATCCAGGCGAGAAGAAGCTACCAACGGGCTCGCGGTAGGCCAACGTTTCTTGAGAAACAGTTAGCTTACCAGGCAGCTAGAAGACAGCTGAAGAAGGCCATTCGGGCAAGCAAAAGAGAATGTTTTTTACAGTTGTGCGACTCAGCCGAATATGACCCTTGGGGCAGGGCATATAAGATAGTAGTTAAAAGACTATACGCAGGTAGACAGGTGCAGCCTACGGATCGTCTGGAGCTTAAATCGATTGTGGAAACACTCTTTCCAGTAAGTTTAAGCTCCATTCACGCCCCTGAGTCCGAGTCTGCTGATCAGGGCTCAACGAGCACTGAAATTGTTTTAGTTACAGAGGAAGAAATATCAGTAGTTCTCCGAGGTCTTAGAACCAACACAGCTCCAGGGTCGGACGGGATCCCAAATCGTGCGCTAAAGCTAGCCCTTGCCTTGCACCCAAGTACGTTCGCCGAATTATTTAACGAATGCCTCATCCAAGAGACGTTCCCGGCAAAATGGAAAGCCCAGAATCTGGTATTGCTACCCAAGGCTGGCAAACCACCGGATGAGCCATCTTCGTACAGACCGATCTGTCTCTTAGACACCATAGGAAAGGTGTTTGAGAAACTGATCTGCTCTAGGCTGGAGACTGCGATTGCAAGCGCCGGAGGCCTGTCACCAAACCAATTTGGTTTCCGGAAGGCCCGGTCAACAACGGACGCGCTTAACAGATGGAGGCACGGGACGAAGGAATACTGCATCATCGCAACCCTGGATGTAAGGAATGCCTTCAACACAGCTAGTTGGGATATGATACTGAATGCGCTGTCACAATATAATATCCCTAAATATCTAAGAGAGATAATAAAGAGCTACTTCAGAGGAAGAACACTGGTATACAACACGAGTGAGGGTCCCCAAACTCATACAGTGTCAGCTGGAGTACCCCAAGGCTCAGTGCTGGGGCCTCTCCTATGGAACCTCATGTACGACAGCGTACTGCGCTTGGAACTACCAGCAGGCGCGCACACCATTGGCTTTGCTGATGATGTAGCTGTCGTAGCCATAGGAAAGGAGCTCAAAGATACAGAGGATATGTGCAGCGAAAGTATCAATCGCATACGAAGCTGGTTGACAGGAGCTGGGCTCGAGCTAGCGGCACACAAGACCGAAGTTGTACTAGTCAGCAGTCGCAAAAGAGTGGAAACTGCCAATATAAAGATCGGCAGCGTCACCATTGCGTCAAAGAGGGCGATAAGATATCTCGGTGTCATGATAGACACAAGATTAACTTTCCGCGAGCACTTAGAATATGTGCATAAAAAGGCAGCTGATTCTTGTAGAGCTCTCTCGAGAATCATGCTTAACACGCGGGGACCTAAACAGCAACGACGTCTCCTCCTAATGAGCGTCATTAGGTCTGTCATCCTCTATGCTGCGCCAATATGGGCAAGAGCGATGGCAACGCAGAGCTACAGCCGAGGCATTTGCGCGATCTACAGACTGAGCGCAATCAGAGTCAGCTGCGCTTTCAGGACTATCTCCGATGACGCGGCGCTCGTCATAGCCGGTAAGGTGCCACTGGAGTATTTGGTCGCCGAAGCCGTGGAGCGGAATTCGCACGGGCCTACGCGACTCAACGCTGTCAGGGCGAACAGCATCGCACGATGGCAAAGAAGGTGGAATAGCTCAGCTAAAGGGCGGTGGACGCACAAGCTCATCCAGGAGCTTGAACCATGGGTTAACCGCAAACATGGCGAGGTTAACTTCTACCTTACGCAGATCCTCTCGGGTCATGGATGCTTTCGGAGCTATTTGAAGCGCTTTGGCCACGAGGAATCTGACGAGTGCCCCTGGTGCGAGCGAGGGCATGTGGAAGACGCCAACCACATTCTTTTCGAATGTGGACGGTTCCTGGAGGAGAGGCGTCGTCTGGAAGCGGCAGTGGGCCGCTCCATCAGAGCGGACAACTTAGTCAACGCTATGCTGGAATCGGAGGAAGCTTGGGAACTAACAAGCACCTTCGCGGCCACGGTGATGATGGAGCTCCGCAGAGTCGAGCGACTGAGAAGACGAGCTGTCCCAGGCTAAGGTAGCGCATAGTGCTTGCGAAGCAATGCTTTACGGCCGTCCCGCAAGCACCGCGCGCTATCCTAGCCGCCACGCAACTTGCAATTTGTTATTTTGTCAATAAATGAATAAAAAAAAAAAAAAAAACACACAGGCATACATACACACACATACACACACACACACACATACACAAACAATTACATACATATACACACCCAAGCATAAACACGTATGGGCGGCAGTGAGCGCTTACTATGAGAACTTAATTGCTTAATAACTTTTTTGTGGACGTACGATCTTCATGAAACTTTCAGATTATGATTATGACATGGATATGCATGTAATTGCCAAAGCACAAGTCTCTAGTATTTGAAATACGCTTTTTACAAAAGTGATAGTGAGGGGGTGAATTTAAGGGTGGGGGTAAATTTTAACAAAAACCGAAATTGTATAAACTGCATATAAGCATATATTAAAAATTTGGAGACTCTAGCAATAAAGGTGTAGAAGATATAATTTTATAACTGGTTTTCGATAAGGTTTATTATCGATAAAAAAAGATCGGGATGAGTTATCGATTTTTAATGATAAACTTGATACGCGCGCTGTAATTACGGACATTTTAAAAGAAATTTGAAGTCTCTAGCTCTAATATCTTCTGAAATCGACGCGTTCATACATACGGACAGACGGACAGACGGACGGACGGACAGACGGACAGACAGACGGACAGGGCCAAATCAACTCAGCTCGTCGCCCTGATCAAGAATATATATTTTATATTTATGATTTCCCATTGAAAATGTGTTCAGGGTATAAAAATGTTTCTTTTAATGAAACAGGCAGAAGGAGGCGTGGCAGACCCCACAAAGGGCGTCGAGCTGAGTTGATTTGGCCCTGTCCGTCTGTCTGTCCGTCTGTCCGTCTGTCCATCCGTCCGTCTGTCCGTCTGTCCGTATGTATGAACGCGTCGATTTCAGAAGATATTAAAGCTAGAGACTTCAAATTTCTTCAGCGTCCTGCGCCATCATCCGGCTAGTTGCCTCCGTCGAAGGTGTCGTCGCTGGCGTCTCCTTCTGCCCCCCGGCTTGTCCTCCAGACCGGGGATCAGACATCTTCTCACGGAAGGGATTATTCTGTCGCACCTCCGCTGGCTTAGGCCAGGCGGTCTCCACCGTTGCCTTCCTCCCTCGTTCTCTTTGTTGATTCCTCACGTTTTCGAACTCTGCAGCCATCTGTGTCAGCTGGTTCAGGGATGAAAAATCGTGCCTCCGTACGTACAGCCTATATTCCGGGGATGCGTTTTCGTAGGCCCTATTCAACTCTTGGGCCGGGCTGTATCTAGCCTGACGCATCAATAAACGCAACTCGATCAAGTAGTCCTTGAAGGGTTCGCCCTCCTGTTGCCGGATCTGATCCTCCAGACGCTCGAGGTATTGGGGAGGTAAGAAGAAATCCAAGAACTCTTTCTTGAATTCTATCCAGGGCACGTCTCTTAGCCCACTAGTTAGGAACCACTTAGCCGCCTTGTCTACCAACACCTCGCTCAGCGCCCTCGGCATCCTGTCCAGTTCGATCCCATAAGTTATGGCTCGCTCCTCCAGGATTTCGATGAAACCGAGAGGATCCGACCGACCGTCGTATTTCATTCCCCACTTTCTCACTTGCTCGGCGATATTCCAAGGGTGGTGCCTCTCCGGCGGCAACGAGAGCCTGTCGCTCAATCCTCATTTCGCCACCACTGCCGGATTCCCTCGGCCTCTCGTCCCTCCGGCTCCCAGCCACGCTGCTCGCCGTCGGCACGCTAAGCCTCAGCGGCGCCGCCGAAATGGAACCACTCTCCTGGATCTTCCGCAAATCGGGCTCTGATTTCTGGTACGCGCGGCCGCCCATACTCGACGCCGCGCCTCCCGAAGAGAAACGTGTCTCCCATTCGGCCAGTCTTCCTTTGATTTCCACCGAATAGTTACCGCCCTGGATGAATGACGACAACATCTTTCTGAGATCCTCCACGCGGCCTTCATCTTTAAGGCCGAGATCGCGCGCTACCGCTATCAACTCCTCTTTACAGCGCTGGTAGACCCAGCCGACGCTTAGCCCCGAAGTATGGGGTGTTCCTCCTTCCATTGTTGATGCCTTGTTGTCTTGATGCTTCCTTGTTCGCTTATACTAATATCTTTTCCTTGTTTTCTTTCCTTTCCTTTTGTTTTTTTTTCTTTCTCTTTTTTTCTTCTTCTTTCCCCTTTTGTTTTTTTTCTTTATCCGTATTATTAATATATTATTATAATTTTTTCTTCTTCCTCTCCTTCTTATCTTATACAATTTTGTTTGCTTTTCCCGTCTTAATCTATCTTATTTCATTCCTTTATCCTCTTCCTTGCCTTTCTGCACTTATTCTAGTTTTGCTTTACTTTCTTTATTCGCCTTAACCTATTTCGTTCTCTTTAGTTTTATTCCTTTTTTTTGTTAATCTTTTTTTTTTTTTTTTAAATCTATTTTGTTTTATTTCGTTTTCTTTATTTTCCTTAATCTATTTTGTTTTATTTCGTTTTCTTTGTTCTTTCTTAACCTAGTTTAGATTATTTTACTTCGTTTCATTTCTTTTTTTTTTCTCTTTCAATTTTACTTCTTAATTGATCTTATTCCCCCTCCCTTTTTTTCCACTTTCCGTTCGCTCATCCGACTCAACTTTATCCCTTTATCCCACTTTGTTCGCTTCAACTTGCTTTGCTTTCACTACCGTTTTACCCGACTTACTCATCTTCTCTTTACTCTGGTTCCTTTACTTGACTTTCCCGTCTCTACTTATTCCGCGTTATTTTATCTCCCTTTACTTTTATTACTCTGCTTCTATTCTGCTTCACTCCGCTTCAGTTCTCCTTGCTGCATTTTCTTCATCTTCACTTCATCTTCACTTGACTTGGCTTCGCTTTATCTTCTTTGCTTTTCCTTCGCTTCGCTTTATCCTACTTAACCTTGCTATGTTCCGCTTCGCTCCGTTCCAGTGCGTTTTTATTTCATTTTATTTTATTTTATTTTATTTTATTTTATTTTATTTTGTTTTATTTTGTTATACCCTGAACCCATTTTCAATGGGAAATCAGGGTATAATGGTTTTGTTGAAATGTATGTAACAGGCAGAAGGAGGCGTGGCAGACCCCAGAAAGTATATAACTCATCCCGATCTTTTTTTATCGATAAAAAACCTTATCGAAAACCAGTTAGAAAATTATATCTTCTACACCTTTATTGCTAGAGTCTCCAAATTTTTAATGTATGCTTATATGCAATTTATACAATTTCGGTTTTTGTTAAAATTTACCCCCCACCCTTAAATTCACCCCCTCACCCTCACTTTTGTAAAAAGCGTATTTCAATAACTAGAGACTTGTGCTTTAGCAATTACATGCATATCCATGTCATAATCATAATCTGAAGAAGATCGTACGTCCACAAAAAAGTTATTAAGCAATTAAGTTCTCAGAGTAAGCGCTCACTGCCGCCCATGCGTGTTTATGCTTGTGTGTGTATATGTATGTAGTTGTTTGTGTATGTGTGTGTGTGTGTGTATGTGTGTATTATGTGTGTGTATGTATGCCTGTGTGTGCGTGCGTGCGTGCGTGTGTGTGTGTGTATGTGTGCGTGTTTCTTGTGTAAGCTGAAAGACGCGAAAAATTATTGAAATAGCTATTACTCCAAGGGTTCAGGGGATCTCGTAGTCAAGTAGTCTCGACTAGAGCTTTCTTACTTGTTAATTTTTGCGCTTTACCATGAATGTTCTTGCCTTTTGCTGCTTTTTTACGCACACTGCTTATATTCGAATTAACCACCAAATAACTACAAAATCGTCTCTATTGCCCGTCACCTCTATTTGGGTATGCCGGCGGGTTTTTACGCCACCCGTATACCACACTTTCTCTAGCCCCGCGTCCCTGCTCGGGCGCCACTTGTAAGGTTACATTATTTTCCAGCCGGGGTCAGAGTCTCAGTCTGCCCAGGGCCATAACTCACAAGAAATTTGTAAGTAGATACGGGACGTATTGAGTTAGAGAAATGGGAGAGGGGGGGGAAGTCGTATAGGTTAGGCGACCACGTGGCCTGAGCTCGCCGACCACGCCCACGCCCACGCGTTTGCACGCGGGAGGGCGGCCGCAATCGAGTGGCGCGATCAAGCGCACTTCACATTGCGGGGGTCGGGGCTGCGAAGACGTGTTGCGGAATGTTAATGGGGTTACAACGATTGGTAGACCGCGGATCGAGGAACGGCCAGCGTTGCCGCCGGCGTTCGCTCAAGACCACGCGGTTTTACTGCCAGAGTTTTAACCTTCTGCCGAACGGGTCATGACCTCGTTCAAACTACCAGTTAGTAGTGTTATGGTGGTTATGATTAGTGGACTGGGGAATTAGTTGGCAAACCAGATCTGAATAAAACACGCAAGTTAATCCCATTATACATGTTCTTACTTTATTTGTGCCTTTGTCCTCTATACTCGCTAATTCGTCTCGCTGCCTTTTGCTCTCGCTTTCGCGTCCGCTCGCTTCGGGAGCTCGAAACTAACTAAAACTGATGCGCAGCTTTCGATCTTTTCCTCTCGCCTCTGCAGCTTTCACCACGCGACCAGCAATGCAGCTCACCACGACGAGCTTTCGAGCCGCCGGGTTGCACTGCTGATCGCGCGCGCGCGCTTAACTATTTGAATTTTACTTACTTTTAAGGCTAATCGCTACGGCACTTACATCTAATTATCAACTACCTAGTGCTACCTTACGAACTAACGCTTATTCTAATAACAACTAACCCCTATCAACTTATAAATGACTTCAAAATGTAAACCAAAATCTATATCGAAATCCACTCTTACAAACTAACTCTTATTCTAATAATACACTTCAAAATATAACCCTACTATCTACCAAATCTGCAACAAAATCCATTTCATTTCAACGTCTACTTAGGCTATAAACATGTAAGGTGGGCAAGAAAATGCCGCCTTACACTGTATCTCCTAAAGTTATAAACCTAGAATGCTGACATTTTGCACGTAAGCTGATGTTTTAATTCTATGAAGATGGGTGAAAAAATTATATATCTACGCTCACTAGGGGCGTGGCAAATCGGACCTGAAGATATAGTGATTTTTCGAATTCTGCTATATCTTAGGCACTATTGATGCTAGAGATCTGAAATTTGTTATATATACGCGGGTTTATCACCCAAGTCCAACGAGCTATGGTAGATATATGTCCGCCCATAGGGGGCGTGGCAAACCGCAAAAGTTTATATCTCCTACAGTTTAAGAGCTAGAAGCTTCAAATTTGGATAGTTAAGATACTGGTAGCCTCCTCTATCGATGCCCCAAAAATAATTTTTAAGCCTCTTATATCATATATCGAAGAATACCCTGTAATTTTGACATTTTTTGAGCGCTAGAATTCAAATTTTGCATCTAGGTAACCGGTTGCTCGTTCTAAGAACTGGCAATAAATGAGGAGTCTACGGTCACTAGGGGCGTGGAAATCGGCATTTACAGTGCCCGTATTGCGACATTTATATGCGTCAGCCATCTATTTATGCATTTGTACATAAAAATTAAACTTAATAGATATTCATTACAACAAGTAAAAAGACTCTAGTCGAGACTGCTCGACTAGAAGATACCCTGAACCCTCTAATTTGATATACTAATCACTCTGCACTTCTTTTCGGCATACATACATACACACGCACGTATTAGAACGCGCTCTGCTAACTCCGCAGTAAGCAGCGACTGCGCTTGGGCTGCATAATTTAATTTCTAGACGTACAATCTTAATGAAACAATCTTACAGAGCGTAATCATATGGTGAAAATGTATGTACATTCCAAAACACACGTCTCTAGTACTGGAAATATGCCTTTTACAAAGGTGATGGTGAGGGGATGGATATAGGGGTGGGGGTAAATTACAACAAAAATCGAAATTATATAAAATATATATAAGTCTACATTTAAAATTTGCAAGCTCTAGCTCTAAAGGTGTAGGAGATATAAATAAATAACTAGCTTTCGATAAGGTTTTTAATCGATAATAAAATATCGGGAGTGGCTATCGATATAAAAAGAAAAACTTGATATGCGCGTAATACACACGGACCTAGGAAAAAAATTTTCAAGTCTCTAGCTCTTATATCTTCTGAGATCGACGTGTTCATACATACGGACGGATGGACGGACGGACGGACGGACGGACGGACGGACAGACAGACGGACCGGGCCAAATCGACTTAGCTCGTCGCCCTGATCAAGAATATATGTACTTTGTGGGGTCTGCCACGCCTCCTTCTGCCTGTTACATACTTTTAACAAAACCATTATAACCTGATTTCCCATTTTCAATGGGTTCAGGGTATAACAAGTAAGAAAGCTCTAGTCGAGACTACTCGACTACGAGATCCCCTGAACCCTTGGAGTAATAGCTATTTCAATAATTTTTCGCGTCTTTCAGCTTACACAAGAAACACGCACACACACACACACACACACACACACGCACACACACACAGGCATACATACACACATACATACACACATACACACACTCACACACACACACACATACACAAACAATTACATACATATACACACCCAAGCATAAACACGCATGGGCGGCAGTGAGCGCTTACTATGAGAACTTAATTGCTTAATAACTTTTTTGTGGACGTACGATCCTCATGAAACTTTCAGATTATGATTATGACATGGATATGCATGTAATTGCCAAAGCACAAGTCTCTAGTATTTGAAATACGCTTTTTACAAAAGTGAGGGTGAGGGGGTGAATTTAAGGGTGGGGGGTAAATTTTAACAAAACCCGAAATTCTATAAATTGCATATAGGCATACATTAAAAATTTGGAGAGTCTAGCAATAAAGGTGTAGAAGATATAATTTTATAACTGGTTTTCGATAAGGGTTTTTATCGATAAAAAAAGATCGGGATTTTTAATGATAAACGATTTTTAATGATAAACTTGATATGCGCGCTGTAATTACGAACATCTTTAAAAAAAATTGAAGTCTCTAGCTCTTATATCTCCTGAAATCGACGCGTTCATACATACGGACAGACGGACAGACGGACAGACGGACGGATGGACAGACGGACAGACAGACGGACAGGGCCAAATCAACTCAGCTCGACGCCCTTTGTGGGGTCTGCCACGCCTCCTTCTGCCTGTTACATACATTTCAACAAAAACATTATACCCTGATTTCCCATTGAAAATGTGTTCAGGGTATAAAAACGTTTCTTTTTTTCATATCCATGTCATAATCATAATCTGAAAGTTTCATGAAGATCGTACGTCCACAAAAAAGTTATTAAGCAATTAAGTTCTCAGAGTAAGCGCTCACTGCCGCCCATGCGTGTTTATGCTTGTGTGTGTATATGTATGTAATTGTTTGTGTAGTGTGTGTGTGTGTGTGTGTGTGTGTGTGTGTGTGTGTGTATGTGTGTATGTATGTGTGTGTATGTGTATGTATGCCTGTGTGTGTTTTTTTTTTTTTTTTATATTCATTTATTGACAAAATAACAAATTGCAAGTTGCGTGGCGGCTAGGATAGCGCGCGGTGCTTGCGGGACGGCCGTAAAGCATTGCTTCGCAAGCACTATGCGCTACCTTAGCCTGGAACAGCTCGTCTTCTCAGTCGCTCGACTCTGCGGAGCTCCATCATCACCGTGGCCGCGAAGGTGCTTGTTAGTTCCCAAGCTTCCTCCGATTCCAGCATAGCGTTGACTAAGTTGTCCGCTCTGATGGAGCGGCCCACTGCCGCTTCCAGACGACGCCTCTCCTCCAGGAACCGTCCACATTCGAAAAGAATGTGGTTGGCGTCTTCCACATGCCCTCGCTCGCACCAGGGGCACTCGTCAGATTCCTCGTGGCCAAAGCGCTTCAAATAGCTCCGAAAGCATCCATGACCCGAGAGGATCTGCGTAAGGTAGAAGTTAACCTCGCCATGTTTGCGGTTAACCCATGGTTCAAGCTCCGGGATGAGCTTGTGCGTCCACCGCCCTTTAGCTGAGCTATTCCACCTTCTTTGCCATCGTGCGATGCTGTTCGCCCTGACAGCGTTGAGTCGCGTAGGCCCGTGCGAGTTCCGCTCCACGGCTTCGGCGACCAAATACTCCAGTGGCACCATACCGGCTATGACGAGCGCCGCGTCATCGGAGATAGTCCTGAAAGCGCAGCTGACTCTGATTGCGCTCAGCCTGTAGATTGCGCAAATGCCTCGGCTGTAGCTCGGCGTTGCCATCGCTCTTTCCCATATTGGCGCAGCATAGAGGATGACAGACCTAATGACGCTCGTTAGGAGGAGACGTCGTTGCTGTTTAGGTCCCCGCGTGTTAAGCATGATTCTCGAGAGAGCTCTACAAGAATCAGCTGCCTTTTTATGCACATATTCTAAGTGCTCGCGGAAAGTTAATCTTGTGTCTATCATGACACCAAGATAGCTTATCGCCCTCTTTGACGCAATGGTGACGCTGCCGATCTTTATATTGGCAGTTTCCACTCTTTTGCGACTGCTGACTAGTACAACTTCGGTCTTGTGTGCCGCTAGCTCGAGCCCAGCTCCTGTCAACCAGCTTCGTATGCGATTGATACTTTCGCTGCACATATCCTCTGTATCTTTGAGCTCCTTTCCTATGGCTACGACAGCTACATCATCAGCAAAGCCAATGGTGTGCGCGCCTGCTGGTAGTTCCAAGCGCAGTACGCCGTCGTACATGATGTTCCATAGGAGAGGCCCCAGCACTGAGCCTTGGGGTACTCCAGCTGACACTGTATGAGTTTGGGGACCCTCACTCGTGTTGTATACCAGTGTTCTTCCTCTGAAGTAGCTCTTTATTATCTCTCTTAGATATTTAGGGATATTATATTGTGACAGCGCATTCAGTATCATATCCCAACTAGCTGTGTTGAAGGCATTCCTTACATCCATGGTTGCGATGATGCAGTATTCCTTCGTCCCGTGCCTCCATCTGGTGCCTTGAATAGCGGAAGTGGCCAGACCGACAACTTTGTTAAGCGCGTCCGTTGTTGACCGGGCCTTCCGGAAACCAAATTGGTTTGGTGACAGGCCTCCGGCGCTTGCAATCGCAGTCTCCAGCCTAGAGCAGATCAGTTTCTCAAACACCTTTCCCATGGTGTCTAAGAGACAGATCGGTCTGTACGAAGATGGCTCATCCGGTGGTTTGCCAGCCTTGGGTAGCAAAACCAGATTCTGGGCTTTCCATTTTGCCGGGAACGTCTCTTGGATGAGGCATTCGTTAAATAATTCGGCGAACGTACTTGGGTGCAAGGCGAGGGCTAGCTTTAGCGCACGATTTGGGATCCCGTCCGGCCCTGGAGCTGTGTTGGTTCTAAGACCTCGGAGAACTACTGATATTTCTTCCTCTGTAACTAAAACAATTTCAGTGCTCGTTGAGCCCTGATCAGCAGACTCGGACTCAGGGGCGTGAATGGAGCTTAAACTTACTGGAAAGAGTGTTTCCACAATCGATTTAAGCTCCAGACGATCCGTAGGCTGCACCTGTCTACCTGCGTATAGTCTTTTAACTACTATCTTATATGCCCTGCCCCAAGGGTCATATTCGGCTGAGTCGCACAACTGTAAAAAAAACATTCTCTTTTGCTTGCCCGAATGGCCTTCTTCAGCTGTCTTCTAGCTGCCTGGTAAGCTAACTGTTTCTCAAGAAACGTTGGCCTACCGCGAGCCCGTTGGTAGCTTCTTCTCGCCTGGATGCATTTGCGACGAATGTCACCTATTTGCGTATTCCACCAATACGTAGGCTCATGTTGTCGCGTGAACTGCTTGCGGCGTAACATGCTGCTATTGCAGGCACTCTGTATTTGGGCTACCATTTGGCATGCTCTGGCCTCAGCATTACCAATTGTACCCAGAGACTTAATGGCCTCTGAAAAGACCGCGGGATCAAAAGTATCTAGCCGATACGACTCCCTCCACAATGTTGACGCCCTGGCAGGTGGCTCACCTATTGTGAACAGAAGTGCCGTATGATCGCTGCCTGTATAGCTATCGCAATGGCTCCATGTTGCTCCCCGAAAGAGGGATGAAGTGACAAAAGTAATGTCGATAACAGACCCGTATCCCGCCCGACTGAAGGTGTACTCATGGCCAGTGTTGAGCAGTGCAACATCTAGTGTCCCGAAGATCTCCAGTAGGATACGACCTCTGGCATTTGTTGTTGGGCTACCCCATTCTAGCGCCCAGGAGTTAAAATCTCCAGCTATAATGGCCTTCCGACCCCTAGCATCCTCGGCAAGCTCGTCGAGCACCGTCGTGAATTCACTGAGCTGCATGCTGGGGGCCAGATAGCAACTGTAAAGCCACAAGCTACCATATCGGCCACGTACGAACCCATTGAATGACTTAACATTCGAAAGTAAGTTCGTTGAGTTGACGCATACCCACAACGCAGCTTTGCCATTAACGTCTGTTGACCATGTCCTAGGGCAGCTGGTTCTACAGTGGTGAGGCTCACTGAGAAAAGCTACATCTATACATTTTTCCCTAATGGTCTGCTCTAGAAGATCTTGGGCAGCAACACAATGATTTAAGTTAAGCTGCAAAAACCTTAACATTTCATTTTACGAGCAGCTTCACGGTAAGATGGGCACTTGAAGCTGCCTGCTGAATGGTCCGTCTGCTTTTCACCTTTCCGGATGCAGAGGCTACATTTTGGTGGCTTGGTGCATGCTTTGGCACTGTGACCCATTTCTCCACACCTGAAACAGGCGCCCTTTAAGTCACAGTCGCTGCCGCAGTTTGCTGCCATATGACCGTAATCGAGGCACTTGAAACAGCGTTTAGGCTGCTCCACGGCTCGGATACGGCAAACTACCCATCCTATTCTAATTTTGGACAGCTCGAGCAGAGTTTTAGCTTTCCCAATTGGAAGAGCAACCGTAGCTCTTTGCTGTCCACCAAAAGCTGGCCGAAGCGATTTGATAGCCTCAATGGGGAGTGAGCTATCCTTCAACTCCACCCTAATTGCCTCCAAGATCTCCTCTTTGGTCGCTAACTCATCTAGATCGCAAATCTCAACTTGCGCCGATTCGGTAAGTGTTTTAACTACCGCTCGGTCTCCCAAGGCCTTGCCTACAGCTTCGTGCAGAGCCTCAGCGCTATGCTCCGGCTTCCTACTCAGTTGCAGTAAAAGGTCCCCCTTAGCTGTCTTCCTAATGCCTTGAACGTCGCTGCTCAGATGCTTCAAATTTGGGTCGTTTTTAACTACACGAAGCATGTCCGCGTAGCTGCAGCCCCCCTACGCCTGAAATCGCAATCGCGTCAGTCCTGGGACGTTTTTGCATAGGCTTTCGCCCTTTGACGACTGTCCAGCTGCTCTGGTTTGTCTGTCGGGCGGCCTGGTTTGAAGTTTCAGATTCAGCTGTAGCCCGTAGAGCCATTGGTTCTTTTGGGTTCGCTGCACTTCTATTGGGCCTCGGCTTTTTGAGGGAGTTTTCCTCTGTTCGGAGGCAACTTCCCTCGACCGCTTGGGAGTATTGCTACCTACTGTAGCACTAATGCTCGCTGCCTTAACGTTTTCGCCTACTTTTTTGAGTGGCGTGGTCTGCACCTCACAGTTTTTAACCGAACGGTTGCAGAACGCTTCGGCCGTCTTGTGAAGGCTGACCAGCCTAGCCAGCTCCTCTCTCATTAAGGCATTTATATGCCGCTGACCCCCAAATAAGGCAGACAGACCCTCTAGTGTAGCTCCTATTTGAGCTAACGCTTCTTTTTAGTGACTTGGGTGCCTGGCACTCAGCCACTGGAGCCTGGTTAGAAGTCGACGGCTGCGCCAACACCCTCTGTTGTTGCTGCGGCGATCGCTGCAACGAGGAACGACGCGCAAAAAGCTTGCAGCTCGTCCTCCATTATGGCTTCCATTTCTGCTCCGACTACCACGGCGTGAAGCCTGTAGTGGGCAACGGCTACTAATATAATCTGAGTTTACAACCCGCAGTAACTTAAACTCAACTTGACTACAGCGAGAGCCCGAAAGTATGCACTACTTTTAATAACTGCTACTTCACTCCAGCAGCTAGGTTGCTGTCTTTGCTAAGGCTTAGCAACTCACCAACGTTAGTGAGCAGCTGATTGCCCGATGCAATTTCCAGCACTACTAACAGCTGTTAGAGTGAATGCACCTGATTTTTCTTATTGCGCAAGTGTGACGCCTAAAGTAACAAAATTTACGCGCCCACAAAAGACAAGGAAAGGAAAGAAGCCCTGACGCCAAAACACTGACGCTATCGCCCCCCTCTCTTTCACCACCGAATTATACCGCTTGGGAATTCCACGAACCGCCGCGCAGTAAGTCTCTGGTAGTTTTTTGAGGTCGCTGGGTACGCCGCGCCCACAGCAAACACGTTGACTTCAGTTCTTTCCACTTTCACAGGGGAAAACACAGTTCAAGCTATTGTCTACGATGGACCACGATGACATCGACCGCACTCCGTGAAAACGCAGGGGGGCCTGTGTGTGCGTGCGTGCTTGCGTGTGTGTGTGTGTGTGTGCGTGTTTCTTGTGTAAGCTGAAAGACGCGAAAAATTATTGAAATAGCTATTACTCCAAGGGTTCAGGGGATCTCGTAGTCGAGTAGTCTCGACTAGAGCTTTCTTACTTGTTATACCCTGAACCCATTGAAAATGGGAAATCAGGGTATAATGGTTTTGTTAAAAGTATGTAACAGGCAGAAGGAGGCGTGGCAGACCCCACAAAGTACATATATTCTTGATCAGGACGACGAGCTAAGTCGATTTGGCCCGGTCCGTCTGTCTGTCCGTCCGTCCGTCCGTCCGTCCATCCGTCCGTATGTATGAACGCGTCGATCTCAGAAGATATAAGAGCTAGAGACTTGAAAATTTTTTTCCTAGGTCCGTGTGTATCACGCGCATATCAAGTTTTTCTTTTTATATCGATAGCCACTCCCGATATTTTATTATCGATTAAAAACCTTATCGAAAGCTAGTTATTTATTTATATCTCCTACACCTTTAGAGCTAGAGCTTGCAAATTTTAAATGTAGACTTATATATATTTTATATAATTTCGATTTTTGTTGTAATTTACCCCCACCCCTATATCCATCCCCTCACCATCACCTTTGTAAAAGGCATATTTCAAGTACTAGAGACGTGTGTTTTGGAATGTACATACATTTTCACCATATGATTACGCTCTGTAAGATTGTTTCATTAATAATACGTGCGTGTGTATGTATGTATGCCGAAAAGAAGTGCAGAGTGATTAGTATATCAAATTAGAGGGTTCAGGGTATCTTCTAGTCGAGCAGTCTCGACTAGAGTCTTCTTACTTGTTGTAATGAATACCTATTAAGTTTATTTTTTATGTACAAATGCATAAATAGATGGCTGACGCATATAAATGTCGCAATACGGGCACTGTAAATGCCGATTTCCACGCCCCTAGTGGCCGTAGACTCCTCATTTATTGCCAGTTCTTAGAACGAGCAACCGGTTACCTAAATGCAAAATTTGAATTCTAGCGCTCAAAAAATGTCAAAATTACAGGGTATTCTTCGATATATGATATAAGAGGCTTAAAAATTATTTTTGGGGCATCGATAGAGGAGGCTACCAGTAACTTAACTATCCAAATTTGAAGCTTCTAGCTCTTAAACTGTAGGAGATATAAACTTTTGCGGTTTGCCACGCCCCCTATGGGCGGACATATATCTACCATAGCTCGTTGGACTTGGGTGATAAACCCGCGTATATATAACAAATTTCAGATCTCTAGCATCAATAGTGCCTAAGATATAGCAGAATTCGAAAAATCACTATATCTTCAGGTCCGATTTGCCACGCCCCTAGTGAGCGTAGATATATAATTTTTTCACCCATCTTCATAGAATTAAAACATCAGCTTACGTGCAAAATGTCAGCATTCTAGGTTTATAACTTTAGGAGATACAGTGTAAGGCGGCATTTTCTTGCCCACCTTACATGTTTATAGCCTAAGTAGACGTTGAAATGAAATGGATTTTGTTGCAGATTTGGTAGATAGTAAGGTTAGTTTGTAAGAGTGGATTTCGATATAGATTTTGGTTTACATTTTGAAGTCATTTATAAGGTGATAGGGGTTAGTTGTTATTAGAATAAGCGTTAGTTCGTAAGGTAGCACTAGGTAGTTGATAATTAGATGTAAGTGCCGTAGCGATTAGCCTTAAAAGTAAGTAAAATTCAAATAGTTGAGCGCGCGCGCGATCAGCAGTGCAACCCGGCGGCTCGAAAGCTCGTCGTGGTGAGCTGCATTGCTGGTCGCGTGGTGAAAGCTGCAGAGGCGAGAGGAAAAGATCGAAAGCTGCGCATCAGTTTTAGTTAGTTTCGAGCTCCCGAAGCGAGCGGACGCGAAAGCGAGAGCAAAAGGCAGCGAGACGAATTAGCGAGTATAGAGGACAAAGGCACAAATAAAGTAAGAACATGTATAATGGGATTAACTTGCGTGTTTTATTCAGATCTGGTTTGCCAACTAATTCCCCAGTCCACTAATCATAACCAAATAGAGGTGACGGGCAATAGAGACGATTTTGTAGTTATTTGGTGGTTAATTCGAATATAAGCAGTGTGCGTAAAAAAGCAGCAAAAGGCAAGAACATTCATGGTAAAGCGCAAAAATTAAAAAGTGAAAACACCCAGAGTGTGTATATATGTATGCACACACCAAAAGTAAGTAAGAGGACAAAAAAAAAAAAAAAAAAAAGAAAGTGGTCATAGTGAACGAAATTAAATGTCAACAAGATCATTGATGCCGCTGCAATTGCACCAATGAGCTAATAGTTGAGTATAAAAGTGGTTTTAGATGAAGTAAAAGAAAAGTGAAAGCATTTAGTGCCGACGGCAAGCGAATATACCCGCCATAAGAAAGTGTAGTTGTGAAAAAGAAATAGTCAAGAAAACGCGCATAGTCAAGGGTGCAAGTGTGCATATATGTATATACATGAGTGAATGTAAGGATTAGCGGGGAGAGAACAAAAAGTGAAATAGTGAAGTGTATATATGTATGTGCGCATGACGAGTGCGCAGATGTATATATATACATATAAATGTGCATGTGAGACAATTAGTTAAGAGGGGGTGAGCGGCGGAGTGTATATACATATGTATGTGCGTGGGTGCATGCGTGCGTACATATGTGTATACATGCGAAGCGCTCAGTTAAGAGAGAGTGAGCAGTGAAGGGTACTATGCGCGCATAGGCAAGGGTACATATGTGTATATGTATGTGAGAAAACAAATTGAGAGAGAGAGAGCGATCGGTCAAGCGTATGTGTGTGATTATGCGCATATGACACTGGCCGATTTTTTTTTTGTATATTTGCGCATGCGCGTGCGTGAATGTGTGTAATTATGCGCATGTGACACAAGGCGATTTTTCTGATGCGCATATGACACGAGGCGATTTTGATCGTGGGAGTGGACAGTAGGCCGAGACCAGTGAAAATAAAACAAAATAAAATAAAATAAAATAAAATAAAATAAAATAAAATAAAATAAAATAAAATAAAATAAAATAAAATAAAATAAAACAAAATAAAATAAAATAAAATAAAATAAAATGAAATAAAAACGCACTGGAACGGAGCGAAGCGGAACATAGCAAGGTTAAGTAGGATAAAGCGAAGCGAAGGAAAAGCAAAGAAGATAAAGCGAAGCCAAGTCAAGTGAAGATGAAGTGAAGATGAAGAAAATGCAGCAAGGAGAACTGAAGCGGAGTGAAGCAGAATAGAAGCGGAGTAATAAAAGTAAAGGGAGATAAAATAACGCGGAATAAGTAGAGACGGGAAAGTCAAGAAAAGGAACCAGAGTAAAGAGAAGAGGAGTAAGTCGGGTAAAACGGTAGTGAAAGCAAAGCAAGTTGAAGCGAACAAACTGGGATAAAGGGATAAAGTTGAGTCGGATGAGCGAACGGAAAGTGGAAAAAAAAGGGAGGGGGAATAAGATCAATTAAGAAGTAAAATTGAAAGAGAAAAAAAAAGGAAATGAAACGAAGTAAAATAATCTAAACTAGGTTAAGAAAGAACAAAGAAAACGAAGAAGTGGAGAGAAGAAGAAAAAAAGAGAAAGAAAAAAAAACAAAAGGAAAGGAAAGAAAACAAGGACATGTGAAGGAGTCGGGCCCAGAGGTGTCGCGCGAGGCCGCGACGTCAAAGGGGGATCCGAGGTCGGCAATCACGGTGTCGACAGTCGGCTTTCAGGAGGCATCGAGCCAAGGCGCGACGCCCGACAAGAAGAGAGGTGAGAGGAAACGGACGAAGAAAAGCGGAAATAAGAGGAAAAGAATGAATGAAGGAACGCCGAAGGAGAGACTTGGAGAGAATCTTCCGGCGACAAAAGGAAATGAAGAGAAAAGAGGCGAGACACTGGAAAATAAACGGGGAGCTGGGCCTCCCGCGAGAGCTGTGAAGCGGAGCGAGGATTTGAGGGGCGGACCCGAAGAGCGGCCGCCGGAGTTCAGGTCGGTCGAGTTGGAGAAGGAAGGTGAGCCCGGAGGCAGCCCACCGACGAGAGAAGAATCAGAAAGCGAGGATGAAGGAAATGAACGATCCGCGCACAGTAGCAAGGAGTGGCCGGAGGAGTTGGAGGAGGAACTGCAGGAGTTTCTAGAAGCAGAGCTAGCATTGTTTGAGGATCTCAGAGGCGTGACGCACATCGCCGAGCATAGTATCCGGATGAAGGACGACAAGCCTTTGAAGCAAGGGTACTACCCAAAAAATCCGGCTATGCAAAAGGTGATCGACGAGCAGGTGGACGAGCTACTCCAAGCAGGGGCGATTGAGCCGTCGAAGAGCCCACATAGCGCACCCATAGTCTTAGTCAAGAAAAAGATTGGGGATTGGCGCATGTGCGTAGATTATCGTCAACTCAATGCCCACTCGATCCCGGATGCGTACCCCGTTCCGCGGATCCTGCACATTTTAAAGAGGTTGCGGCACGCACGTTTCATATCGACGCTGGATCTAAAGAGCGGGTACTGGCAGATCCCGATGGCGGCGGATAGTAGGGAATATACGGCGTTCACTGTGCCAGGCAGAGGACTGTTCCAATGGCGAGTGATGCCGTTCGGGTTGCATTCGGCGGGGGCGACATTCCAGAGGGCGCTGGATACGGTCATCGGGCCCGACATGGAGCCTCACGCGTTTGCATATCTAGATGACATAGTGGTCATTGGAGCGACGAAGGAGCAACACGTGCCCAACCTGAAGGAAGTTTTCCGGCGGTTGCGGGCGGCCAATCTGAGACTCAACAGAAATAAATGCAGTTTCTTTCGGGAGAAGTTGGCGTACCTTGGCCACGTTATAAGCGGAGAGGGGAATTGCACGGATCCCGCGAAGGTTGAGGCGATTCGGAGCCTCCCATCGCCTTCGTGTCTAAAGGAGTTGCGGCAATGCCTAGGAATGGCATCGTGGTATAGACGGCTCGTGCCGGACTTCGCATCGCTAGTACAACCAATGACGAAGCTCCTGAAGAAGGGTCAGAAGTGGGCCTGGAGCGAGGAACAGGAGGAGGCGTTGCAGAAACTCAAGGAGAGTTTGACGACCGCGCCTATTCTGGCCTGTCCCGACTTCTCGGCCAAATTCGTGCTGCAGACCGACGCCAGCGACTACGGCCTCGGTGCAGTGCTGACGCAAGAAGTTGAGGGGCAGGAGCGAGTAATAGCATATGCCAGTCGGAAGTTACTGAAGGCGGAGCTAAACTACTCGGCCACGGAAAAGGAGTGTCTCGCGATCGTCTGGGCGATCCGAAAGATGCGATGTTACCTGGAGGGCTACAGGTTCGACGTCGTCACGGATCACCTAGCGCTGAAATGGCTCAACTCTATAGAAAGTCTCACGGGCCGGATCGCTCGTTGGGCGCTAGAGTTGCAGCAATTCCAGTTCGACGTACGCTATCGCCGTGGTGGCCGACGCACTGTCCCGACAGCCCATAGACAGTTGCAAGCAGGCCGTGGAAGAAAATCCCCCTTGCGGGTGGATAAAGAGGATGCGTGAAAGGATCGTAAAGGAGCCTGAGAAGTTCCGGGATTACGTGGAGGAGAACGGGCAGTTATACCGGAATTTAGGACATAGGATAGACGAGGAGGACTTTATCCCATGGAAGCTCTGCGTCCCAAGCAGTTTGAGGTGCAGAGTGATGAGGGAGTGTCACGACGCTCCCACGGCCGGACATCAAGGAGTGAGGAAGACGGCAGCACGACTTGCGCAAAGGTACTATTGGCCGGGCATGTTCCGAGATGCCGCCAAGTACGTGAGGTGTTGCGAAACGTGCCAAAGATTTAAATGCGTGCAACAGAAGCCGGCCGGGCATATGCTCACCAGGCAGGTGGCGGAGCCAATTGCGGTCTTGTGCGCAGACTTCGTGGGACCTTTGCCTCGTTCCAAGCGTGAGAACACAATGTTGTTGGTGTTCCACGACGCTTTTGCTAAATGGGTGGAGCTGGAGCCATTGAGGAAAGCTACTACCGCTCTGTTGCAACTGGCGTTCCGGGAACGTATACTCGGCAGATTTGGAGTACCCAGGACATTCGTTTGCGACAACGGCGTACAATTTGCAAGTAGGAGTTTCAAGGCGTTCATGGAATCTTTGGGGGTGACACTCCAGTATACAGCGCCTTATTCGCCGCAGAAGAACCCGACGGAGAGAACGAATCGCACGGTGAAGACAATGATAGCTCAGTATATCGAAGGCCATCAGAGCTCATGGGACGAGCTGCTGCCGGAGATAACGCTGGCCGTCAATTCGAGCGTGGCCGACTCCACGGGCTTCACTCCAGCATTTCTGATGTTTGGGCGGGAACCACGTCTACCCGCCGCTTTGTACGACGAAGTCACTCCCGGTTCGGCGACTAGAGAGACCCAGCCCGAGGCCAAAGAAGTTAAAATGAGAGAGGTTTTCAACATAGTGCGCAGTAACTTGCAGCGAGCATCAAAAGATCAAGGCAGACACTATAACTTAAGACGGCGTGACTGGAGGCCAACGTTGGGTTCGGCAGCTCTGTTGCGACAACATCAACTTCGAACGCGGCGGAAGGATTCGCGGCGAAACTGGGGCCCAAATTCTACGGCCCTTACAAGGTTGTTAAGTTCCTATCCTCCAACGTAGTGCGCCTAACGAAGGAAGGCGAACGCAAATGAAGGGTGGCCAACATTGCACAGTTGAAGCCATTTCATCAAAGAGATGAGGAAATTGACACGATTCCGGTAACCGAGACCGGGGAAACGGAGAACGACGAGCGAGGAGGTACTCGGCGAAGAGGACGCGCGCGCGCGATCAGCAGTGCAACCCGGCGGCTCGAAAGCTCGTCGTGGTGAGCTGCATTGCTGGTCGCGTGGTGAAAGCTGCAGAGGCGAGAGGAAAAGATCGAAAGCTGCGCATCAGTTTTAGTTAGTTTCGAGCTCCCGAAGCGAGCGGACGCGAAAGCGAGAGCAAAAGGCAGCGAGACGAATTAGCGAGTATAGAGGACAAAGGCACAAATAAAGTAAGAACATGTATAATGGGATTAACTTGCGTGTTTTATTCAGATCTGGTTTGCCAACTAATTCCCCAGTCCACTAATCATAACCACCATAACACTACTAACTGGTAGTTTGAACGAGGTCACGACCCGTTCGCCAGAAGGTTAAAACTGTGGCAGTAAAACCGCGTGGTCTTGAGCGAACGACGGCGGCAACGCTGGCCGTTCCTCGATCCGCGGTCTACCAATCGTAGTAACCCCATTAACATTCCGCAACACGTCTTCGCAGCCCCGACCCCCGCAATCTGAAGTGCGCTTGATCGCGCCACTCGATTGCGGCCGCCCTCCCGCGTGCGAACGCGTGGGCGTGGGCGTGGTCGGCGAGCTCAGGCCACGTGGTCGCCTAACCTATACGACTTCCCCCCCCTCTCCCATTTCTCTAACTCAATACGTCCCGTATCTACTTACAAATTTCTTGTGAGTCATGGCCCTGGGCAGACTGAGACTCTGACCCCGGCTGGAAAATAATGTAACCTTACAACAGTTTTATCCGATTTGCCACGCCCCTAATGGGCGGAGATATATCCGCCATAGCTTGTGATCTTGGGTGGTCGGCGCGGACCTACATACCAAATTTCAGCTTTCTAGCTCTTCAACAAACATGATTTCTGGTATATCGGAAATGCATTTTCCGATTTGCCACGCCCCTAGTGGGCGGATCGGGAAAATTTTAACACTTTATGAATCGGAGATATACACGAATATGTGTTCCAAATTTCAAGTCTCTAGCTTCAATAGCGCCGAAATAGATTGCGATCATACGGACAGACGGACGGACAGCAAGACGGTCATTGCATAAAACCAATATACTCATTTCACTTTCGTGAATGAGTCTAAAAACACATCTCAACCAAAGGCATGCACAAAAGAAGCCTCAACATCGGCCACACACACACTCATTGTATGCCTCAATTTTTGTGTATCTCTTTTCACCCAACTTTCTTGCGACGCTCAAGCGTCGGCATATGTCACACACACACATGCAAAAGAAATATCTACTCACTTTTGCAGCTAGTGTGCACAAACACTCAAATATTATTGTGAGGCGAGCGATTATACTCATTTGTGCGGTGTTTGAAAACACCCGGGTGTCAAAATCACCCAACATTTACCCGGTGCGCCTTGAGTACCGGTGGCTTGTTGCAGTTCTCTGTTTAGCAAGTACATGTATATTCATGTTATAATCATAATCTAAAAGTTTCATGAAGATCGTATGTCCACAAAAAAGGCTATTAAACAATTAAGGTCTCATAGTAAGCGCACATGCTGTGCTTCAAAATTGCTACAAGCCGTCAGAGCTACACACACAGGCATACAAATGCTCATAGTACATGTATTGCAGTGTGTGTGTGCATGCTCGTCGCGAAAGAATTTTCATTATGCGTACCAACGCTTTTATATCCTTCCCACAAATAATAACGAAAGCGCAAACATTTCGCATGAGTATGGCAAACGATTTGAAGAGTTAGGTATACTCTTCACACAGAAGGGATGAAACGGGAGTCTAACGCGACGAAATTTCAATTTTCGTGAGCTGCTGCTTGCGCTCACATGCATACATACATATACATATTTGAGAGAGCAGAGAGCAGAGAGAGAGAGAGAGAGCAAGAAAAAATTGAGCATTGTGGCTTCTTTTGCTCAACATTTGAGCATCTCGGTCGAGCGCATGTAGCGAAATGATTGTGCTTTCGTATATTTTCATAGCCCGAACCTAAAAGTGAAGAGCCGAGCAAATAGGAAGTGGTCTGGGAGATAATACTCGCAAAAAAAAGTGTGCAAATCGCTTTACACTACTTGTCCGGTCTATGGGTTGTGTGGTTTTTTCGATAGCTCATCCGATAACTTTTTATTGAGAATAATCGAAAAATGGATATTGTTTTTTAAGCCTAATTTGAACCTGGAGACTTCATATTTACTGTGTATATACAGTTGATGGATACGAAGATTTTGTAATTTACACCAATTAAAAATAAAGTATTTGAAGTACTGGAGACTTGTGGTTTTGAATGTGAATATTTTTTGATCGATCATTAGGTTATCAAATTTTCACAAAACCACAATATGTTCTTAAAAACGATGATCGATGATCACCAACTTCTTACTCGTTTAATATTAATATAATTCCTTTTATATATTTAAAATATCTATTGGAGGTGTTATCGGACTTTTTATTGGAGCATCTTTACTAAACATTATAGAGCTAATATCAATTTTTAGCCATATGATATATAATTGTATAAATTAAAGTAATCTAAATATATGTAGAGGCTTGTATTTTCAATTATAAAATGAATAGCAACTTTTACTCTTACCCTCTGTAAGGCGGCACACTGAACCGCCTCACATAATTTTTTTGTTTTTAAATAGGCCAAAGGACGCGCGCAAGTCGCGGCTATCGGCAATGCAACTCTGTCCTTCGCGGCGAAAGTTCGAAGGGCCGACGCCGTGGTGAGTTGTATTGCCGACGCCGAGGCGGATCGCGGCGGAGGCTTGGAGGCGGCCAACTGAGAGCGAAATGATTATTAGTTTTCGGACAGCGAAGAATAGCGGGTGAGCGCAAGTGACTTATTAGAGTTTAAGTAACATGTAACGAATTAAAAGCCGAAAGTAGAAATAGGAGGGGATGTAGAAATAAGAGTAGAATGTTTTAAATAAATTAAAAGAGAAATTGAAGTGAAACTCGGCGTGTTGTTTATTTTGCAAGTTAAACACTAACAACAGTAGTGATTCCCTATTCCTCCCCCGCTCCCCTCTGTTCCATTCGTTTCAACCTGTCGCGGCAACGCCCGACTGTAGAAAGGAGTTGGCTATAAAGAACGCGGCCGCGCCCGTTCGCCGAGTGGACAAGCCTCGGCTGTCGTCAACTAAGAGAAGAGAAGAGAAGAGAAGAGAAGAGAAGAGAAGAGAAGAGAAGAGAAGAGAAGAGAAGAGAAGAGAAGAGAAGAGAAGAGAAGAGAAGAGAAGAGAAGAGAAGAGAAGAGAAGAGAAGAGAAGAGAAGAGAAGAGAAGAGAAGAGAAGAGAAGAGAAGAGAAGAGAAGAGAAGAGAAGAGAAGAGAAGAGAAGAGAAGAGAAGAGAAGAGAAGAGAAGAGAAGAGAAGAGAAGAGAAGAGAAGAGAAGAGAAGAGAAGAGAAGAGAAGAGAAGAGAAGAGAAGAGAAGAGAAGAGAAGAGAAGAGAAGAGAAGAGAAGAGAAGAGAAGAGAAGAGAAGAGAAGAGAAGAGAAGAGAAGAGAAGAGAAGAGAAGAGAAGAGAAGAGAAGAGAAGAGAAGAGAAGAGAAGAGAAGAGAAGAGAAGAGAAAGAAGAGAAGAGAAGAGAAGAGAAGAGAAGAGAAGAGAAGAGAAGAGAAGAGAAGAGAAGAGAAGAAGAGAAGAGAAGAGAAAGAAGAGAAGAGAAGAGAAGAGAAGAGAAGAGAAGAGAAGAGAAGAGAAGAGAAGAGAAGAGAAGAGAAGAGACAACTCAGATAAAGATGGAAGGAGGCGAAGGCCAAAGCTCGGGGCTCAGCGTGCGCTGGGTATACTACCGCAATAAAGAAGAGTTGGTTGCAATAACCCGAGAGCTCGGACTGGAGTGCGACGGTCGGGTGGACGACCTACGAAAGAGGCTGTCGGCATACATACAGAATGGTAAACACTCTGCAGGGATGAGGATGCGCCTGGGCGAGATAGAGGCCCGTTTCCCTAAAGGGACAGATACACTTCCAGGACCGACAGCGGAAAGTATGGGGGGACGCACCTATCAGAAGTCGGAACCTGACCTCCGTAAATTGCAAGAGCCAGAGTCGGCCCCGATGGCAAACTTGAGGCTAAAAGAGCCTGGCGTCCACGGGGCGAGAGCGGCGCCACCTACGCCAAGAACCCCTTTACGCGACCGCATGCCCACATCACCACCGGAGAGACACACACCTTGGTGCGTGGCTGAACAGTTGAGGAAATGGGGCATGAGGTATGACGGCCAGGCGGACCCGTTAGGATTCGTAGAGGTGGTAGAAGAGCGGGCCATAACATATGGCATAGAGCTGGACCGGATGCCGAGAGCGATGAGCGAGATATTCAGCGACAAGGCGGCGAAGTGGCTTTTAACCAGCGGGCTGAGAGACGCGACCTGGACCGAGTTCAAAAGAGAGTTTCTGGACTTTTTCCTGCCGCCGCAATACTTCGAGCGCCTGGAGGACCAGATCCGGGCGCGTCATCAGCAACAGGGAGAAAGCTTCAAGGATTACCTCCTCGAGCTCAGGTTGCTGATACGTCAGGCCCGATACAGCGCGGCGCAAGAGCTACACTGGGTGTACGAGAACGCCGCGCCTGAGTATCGGTTGTACGCAAGACGCCACGACTTCACAACGTTGACGCAACTAACCCAGATGGCGACGGAGTACGAAAATGTCCAGGGCCAAAAAAGGATTTGGGAGATGAAATCCGTGGCGAGCCATTCGAGGGCGCCTTGGGCGATGCCGACGGACAGTCGGCTTGGAAATCCGTTCCGCGCGCAAACGTCGGAGCCGCGAAACGAGCAGCAAGGCGCAGGTCATACCGCGGTGACAGCAACGGCACCAGCGGAGGCAGTGCATCGCATGGTGGCCCAGGATGCCGGTTTCGATTTCGAACCGCGACGAGTTTGCTATCGATGTGCGCAGGTGGGACATTTCGCAAGAGAATGTCGCGGCGCGCAGGTACTGTTTTGCCGACAATGCGGCAGAAAGGGGAAGAGTACACAAGAGTGTTGTCTTCGGACGGAAGCTGGGTGGCGCCGATTAACACCAAGAGAGAGAGAGGCGGATACCCGTTAAGGGTAAAAAAGGAAGGATCGTCGCGACGGTGAGGATCGGGGGCCAGATCATGACCGCTACGATTGACACCGGGGCCACCCGCAGCTTCATGACTGAGGACTGCGCGCGCCAGCAGGCGGTTCAAGGGTAGTCGCAGGAGATACTATCTGGAATAAGGTTGGCCGACGGGTCGTCGCTGGACGTAACGCGAACAATGAAGGTAGTCGTGGCCCTCGCGGAGAAGGTAGTGCAGATGACGGTGCTCATCATGCCGACTATGTTGGATCACGTTATTTTAGGGATGGATTTCCTGTGCGTGGTGGGGGCGACGCTGCGCTGTGGCGACACGAATCTGACGATGAGAATGGAAGAAACGTCAAAAGAGAGCAGTCGCGTTGAAAACGAGGGGTCACTCGCTCGACGGTCGAGCTACGCTAATGTGAGGTGTTTGAACCCCGAGGCGCCAAGCTGGACTCCACCGTCGAAGAAATGGAGAGCTCGGGCGGATGCAGAATCCCAGAGGGCACCGGACATTTGCAAGGGCCGACAGGAAGGGAGACGAGCAGCTCGAACGGAAGCTGGGAAAGCACCCCACGATGCGAGACGCAACAGATCCGGAAGAAGAACGCGACGCAAGGCCGGCCCTCGGAGCCGTGGTGTGGCCGGAAGATCTGGATCCTAGCCTAAAGCAGTTCCTGGAGACCGAGCTAGCACTCTTCGAGAAGCTCGAAGGAGTGTCCCACATAGCGGAACACAGCATCAGGATGTGGGACGATAAACCCCTCAAACAGAGATACTACCCGAAGAACCCAGCGATGCAGAAGATAATCAACGAGCAGGTTGACGAACTGCTCAGGGTTGGAGCTATCGAGCCGTCGAGGAGTCCGCACAGCGCGCCCATAGTCCTGGTGAAGAAGAAGACCGGAGAATGGCGCATCTGCGTGGATTACCGGCAGCTCAACGCCCACTCGATTCCGGACGCTTATTCCGGTTCCCAGGATTAACCACATCCTGGAAAGACTGCGGCAAGCCCGGTTCATATCTACGCTGGACCTCAAAAGCGGGTATTGGCAGATCCCGATGGCGGCGGACAGCAAGGAGTACACGGCTTTCACCGTCCCGGGGAGAGGTTTGTTCCAGTGGCGGGTAATGCCCTTCGGACTGCATTCGGCTGGGGCAACGTTCCGGAGATGGAGCCCCACGCGTTCGCATACCTGGACGATATAGTGGTGATCGGAGACTCAAAAGAAGAACATACGGCCAATTTGAGGGAGGTTTTCCGGCGACTGAGAACGGCTAACCTCAAGGTTAATAGGAAAAATGCTGCTTTTTCCGAGAAAAGTTGGCGTATCTAGGCCACGTCATTAGTGGGGAAGGGATCTGCACCGACCCCGCGAAAGTCGAAGCGATTCGAGACTTCCCCACACCGAAGAACCTGAAAGAGCTACGGCAATGCTTGTGAATGGCGTCTTGGTACAGGCGATTTGTGCCGAACTTCGCTTCATTGGTCCAACCAATGACCAGGCTGCTCAAGAAAGGGCAGAAGTTGGTCTGGACCGAGGAGCAAGAAGATGCGCTGCAAAAGCTGAAGGGGAGCCTGACGACAGCACCAGTCCTGGCGTGCCCCGACTTCTTGGAAAAATTTGTGCTGCAAACCGACGCCAGCGACTGCGGGCTTGGCGCAGTGCTAACTCAGGAGATCGAGGGTCAGGAAGACTGACTACGCCAGCCGAAGACTGACTAAAACGGAGGTGAATTATTCGGCCACGGAGAAAGAGTGCCTCGCGATCGTCTGGGCAATCAGGAAGATGCGTTGCTATCTAGAAGGCTACAGGTTCGACGTAATCACAGACCACCTGGCGTTGAAATGGCTGAACTCGATAGAGAGCCCCATGGGCAGGATCGCTCGATGGGCGTTAGAACTACAACAATTCCAGTTCGACGTCCGTTATCGCCGGGGAAGCCTAAACGTGGTGGCCGACGCACTGTCTCGCCAACCCCTGGAGAATTGTCAACAAGCGGTGGAGGAGTGCCCCCCTTGTAAGTGGATAGCGAAGATGCGCGAGAGTATTGCTAACGACCCAGAGAAGTTCAGGGACTACGTAGAGGAAAATGGCCAGATATATAGAAACTTGGGCTATCGGACGGACGACGAGGATTACATCCCTTGGAAGCTGTGCGTCTCCGAAGGCCAAAGGAGCATGAATGTCACGATGCCCTCACAGCAGGACATCAAGGGGTGAGAAAGACGGCAGCTAGACTGGCGCAGAGATACTATTGGCCGGTCATGTTCCGAGATGCCGCCAAGTACGTGAAGCGCTGCGAGACGTGCCAGAAATTCAAGCGTACAACAAAAGCCGGCCGGGCAGATGCTGACAAGGCAGGTAGCGGAGCCAATGGCGGTCTTGTGCGTAGATTTCGTGGGACCTTTACCTCGATCCAAGCGTGGGAACACTATGTTGTTGGTGTTCCACGACGCTTTCGCTAAGTGGGTGGAGCTAGTGCCGTTGAAGAAGGCCACTACCGCGCTGCTGCAGCTAGCGTTCCGGGAACGTATACTCAGCAGATTCGGAGTACCCAGGACATTCGTCTGCGACAACGGTGTTCAATTTACAAGCAGAAGCTTCAAGGCGTTCATGGAATCCTTGGGGGTGACGCTCCAATATACAGCGCCTTATTCGCCGCAGGAGAATCCGACGGAGAGGACAAATCGCATGGTAAAGACGATGGTAGCACAATACGTTGAAGGCCATCAAAGCTCGTGGGACGAGCTGCTGCCTGAGATAACGCTGGCCGTCAACTCGAGTGTGGCCGATTCCACAGGCTTCACTCCTGCATTTCTAATGCTGGGGCGGGAGCCACGCCTACCCGCCGCACTGTATGAAGAAGTCACTCCGGGTTCTGCGACAAGAGAAATCCAGCCCAAGGCCAAAGAAGTTAGGATGAGAGAAATCTTCGACGTAGTCCGTAATAACTTACAGCGAGCCTCGAAAGATCAGGGACGATATTATAATTTGCGTAGGCGCGAATGGAGGCCGAAGCCAGGTTCGTCAGTCCTGTTGAGGCAGCACCCGTTGTCCAACGCGGCGGATGGCTTCGCAGCGAAATTGGCAATTGAAGTGTGACGGCCCGTTCAAGATCGTCTCCCCCAACATCGTACGCCTCACCAAACGCGGCGAGCGCAAAAGAAGGGTAGCTAGCATCTCCCAGCTCAAGCCCTTCCATCACGACGGCGACGAGAGCGAGGAAGAGCGGGACGAGAGCCGAGGGACCATCGACGTCTCTGAACACTGACGGCAACACACCTCAGTCATACCCTTTCCCCACCTCAAACCTGTTATCCAACCCCCGTAGTATCTCGTGAAAGTTGATATACTAACCGGTGTCACTTATACTTGAGTTTTCAGATACAACATCAATGGAGAACGAGGTCATCATAATCAGCAGCGAGGACGAGAGGGAGGAAGAAGAGGCGGCTCGCGTGGAAGATGTCAGCGACGCGAACACCGAGCCATTCCCGGGTGCATGGGGTACCAAAGGCGAGGCGACCCGAGGGTGGGCCGGGAGTATTACAGGTCTCGTGAGGAGCGACCCCCACCCAAGTTCAAACACACGATCCATCGATCCTCAATTAAAATCGCCGAGAGGCTCGATGGATGCGTCATGTTGATGAAGGTGGAGTTCACCACCATCTACGTGGAAATACCTCAGTCTCGAGGGGCGCAACCATACGTAGAGCAGCCACAAACCCTCCCGACGCCGCCAGCGATACCAGGGCCGGAGGAATGTGCCGCCCCCCGAGCGAAGAGGAGGAAGAGGAGATGCGCAAGGTCCAGTTACCAGAGGAAGAGACCCCCGTCGCTGGGACAGGATGGCGACCGGGAGCGCAGTCCTTTCGCCGCACCCCACGACTCGGAGACCGGGCGTGGAACGAAGGGCAACGATCCCCATCATTGTGGACGCGGCGAGGCGAGAGGAGGAAGGCGCGAGGCGCACATCTCGAGTCGGAGACCAGCGCTGAGGAAAGCGGATTGAGCACCCCTCTCCGACGCCGACGCCGGCGAAGTCCGTCGAAGAGCCCGGCCCAAAAGACCCCGAGAGTCGACTTGGCGAGCGTGGCGGAAAGTCTGCGGAAATCGGGAGAAGGACGGCAAACGACGGCGAGCCGAAGGCCTAGAATAGGACGCGTACGAACCACCAGAGGAACCGAGCGCCGCGCTAGAGCCAGAGGAGCATGAGGCCGAACTGCTGGCCGATATGGCCGATATCTTGGACGGCTGGGAGCCGAATTTATTCGAGATCCTTATGGGGGGAGAGCCCCCTCCATTCGACCCAGCGCCGGTCATCCCACCCGACTGGAAGATCCGGCCACCGGGGGGCCTCTGTGGACGAACAGACCATCCGAGCGGTACAATGCGAGCTAGGGTGCGCAGAAGGGTGCGTTTCCGTGTTCGTACCGAGGGCGCCACGATCAATGTGACGGTCACACCTTCGGGGGGCGTGACCCTCGCTCTAGTAAATAAGGAGGGGGGTGTAAGGCGGCTCACTGAACCCCCTCACATACTTTTTTGTTATTTATAAATAGGCCAAGAGACGCGCGCAAGTCGCGGCGATCGGCAATGCAACTCTGTCCTTCGCGGCGAAAGTTCGAAGGGCCGACGCCGTGGTGAGTTGCATTGCCGACGCCGAGGCGGATCGCGGTGGAGGCTTGGAGGCGGCCAACTGAGAGCGAAATGATTATTAGTTTTCGGACAGCGAAGAATGGCAGGTGAGCGCAAGTGACTTATTAGAGTTTAAGTAACATGTAACGAATTAAAAGCCGAAAGTAGAAATAGGAGGGGATGTAGAAATAAGAGTGGAATGTTTTAAATAAATTAAAAGAGAAATTGAAGTTAAACTCGGCGTGTTGTTTATTTTGCAAGTTAAACACTAACAACAGTAGTGATTCCCTATTCCTCCCCCGCTCCCATCGAGTTTTGCTTTAAATGTGGATAACTTGCCCCGTTATTTTGTTATCGACTAAAACCATTATCGATAACCAATAATAAATTTATATCTCCTACATCTTTAAAGGTAGAGTCTACAAATTTTTATGTATACTTATATGCATTTTATACAATTTCGGTTTTTGTCAAATTTTACCCCCCACCCCTAATTCACCCCCCACACCATCACATTTGTAAAAGGCGTATTTCAAATACTAGTGCTTTTGGCAAATACATGTATATGTCTGGTATATTTATAATCTGAAAGTTTCATGAATATAGTCCATCCACAAGAAAAGTTATTAAACAATTAAATTCCCATAGTAAGCCAACACTGCAGCTAATGCGTATTTATGCGTGCGTGCGTATGCCTGTGTGTGAATTGGCAAATACATGTATATGTCTGGTATATTTATAATCTGAAAGTTTCATGAATATAGTCCATCCACAAGAAAAGTTATTAAACAATTAAATTCCCATAGTAAGCCAACACTGCAGCCAATGCGTATTTATGCGTGCGTGCGTATGCCTGTATGTGTGTGGGTATGTGTGCATATGCGAATAATTATTGAAATATCAGTTCCTCGAAGGGTTCAGGGGATCTCGTAGTCGAGCAGTCTCGACTAGAGCTTTCTTACTTGTTATAAATGACCTTCCTAGTTGCATCTCGTCTTCTACTATATTTATGTATGCTGATGATATAAAACTTTGCCTTCCATACTCCAGTGCATATGGACATCATCACCTTGAAGCCAAAAGTGTGCTTGGCCTTATTATACCCTGAACCCATTGAAAATGGGAAATCAGGGTATAATGGTTTTGTTAAAAGTATGTAACAGGCAGAAGGGAGGCGTGGCAGACCCCACAAAGTATATATATTCTTGATCAGCGCGACGAGCTAAGTCGATTTGGCCCTGTCCGTGTGTCTGTCCGTCCGTCCGTCCGTCCGTCCGTCTGTCTGTATGAACGCGTCGATTTCAGAAGATATAAGAGCTAGAGACTTGAAATTTTTTTCACGCGCATATCAAGTTTCTCTTTATATATCGATAACTACTCCATATCGATCAAAAACCATATCGAAAGCTAGTTATTTAATTATATCTCCTACACCTTTAGAGCTAGAGCTTGCAAATTTTAAATGTAGACCTATATGTATTTTATATAATTTCGATTTTTGTTGTAATTTACCCCCCACCCCTATATCCACCCCCTCACCATCACCTTTGTAAAAGTCGTATTTCAAGTACTAGAGACATGTGCTTTGGAATGTACATACATTTTCACCATATAATTACGCCATAAAACTTTCATTAAGATTGTACGTCTAGAAATTAAATTATTCAACAAATAAATTCTTATAATGTTACCTACACTACAGCGCAGCCCAAGCGCAGTTAGCAGAGCGCATTCTAATACGTGTGTGTGTATGTATGTGTGCCGAAAAGCAGTGCAGACTAATTAGAATATCAGATTAGAGGGTTCAGGGTATCTCCTAGTCGAGCAGTCTCGACAAGAGTCTTCTTAATTGTTAAACGTTGGTTTAAGGAATTTAAAGATCCTTTTACTACCAAGCGATTATTCACTTCGTAAAATGACCGTATATACAGCGCGGAAGTCGAGTTTGTTTTTAAAATTCGATAAATCATCCCGTTATGTTTTTATCGAATAAAACATTCAAGTTCAAGTCAGATACCACTATTGCTAATTGTGAATGATTTTTCATTTTTTTAAATTTCTCAAATATTCAATATAATATGTAAATCATATGCTGAAAGTTTCATTAAATTCCGTCCAGTCAAAAATTAATTAAAAACAAGTAAGAAAGCTCTAGTCGAGACTACTCGACTACGAGATCCCCTGAACCCTTGGAGTAATAGCTATTTCAATAATTTTTCGCGTCTTTCAGCTTACACAAGAAACACGCACACACACACACACACACGCACGCACGCACGCACACACAGGCATACATACACACACATACATACAAACATACACACACACACACATACATTTTTTTCAATCCACTTATTCTTCTGCTGATCTCTACAGCAACTCATATCCTTATTCTCTTCCTGAATATGGATCTATAAATACTCCCAAAGTTACTGCATCCTCTCTGGCTGCAGCCATTAAGACATTGAAATCATCTTTCTCTCCTGGTGCTGATAATATTCCTAGTTGTGTGATTAAAGAGTGCAGTGTTTCTCTTCAGTCACAATTACTAAAATTGTTTAACTTGTCCTTGGATACTTCTGTGTTCCCTTCAATTTGGAAAGAATCTTTCATCATTCCCTTATATAAAAAAGGTGGAAGATCTGATATTTCCAATTATAGAGGCATCGCGAAATTATCTGCTATTCCGAAGTTATTTGAGAAAATCATAACATCGGCCTTGCAGCATTTTTTGCAAATCGATTATTCAACCATCTCAACATGGTTTTGTTCAAAATCGATCTACGTCCTCTAATTTACTTGAGTTCACGTCGCTTGTTAATGACAGCTTTTCCAAAAAATGCAAACCGATGTTATTTATACGGACTTCAGTAAAGCATTTGACTCAGTACATCATTACATACTAATTCTTAAGCTTGAACGCTTAGGATTTTCACCCAGTCTTGTCTCTTGGATTTCATCCTATTTAACGGGTAGAACCCAAAGAGTCTTGCTGAGAACAGCTATGTCTAAACTTATCTTTGTTTCGTCTGGTGTACCTCAGGGTAGCCATTTGGGCCCATTGCTCTTTTCCCTTTTTATAAATGACCTTCCTAGTTGTATCTCGTATTCCACTATATTTATGTATGCTGATGATGTAAAACTTTGCCTTCCATACTCCAGGGCAAATGGACATCTTCACCTTCAAGATGACCTAAATGCATTTCAACTTTGGTGTGTGGCAAACCAGCTTGACCTAAATTGCTCAAAGTGTATGACAATGACCTTCAGTCGTACCGTTCCTCCTAATTGTTGATTATAAAATTAGCAATAATTCCTTACGACGCATCTTTACAGTCAAAGATCTTGGTGTATTCTTTGACTGTAAACTTAACTTTAATCTTCATATTTCTACCATAATTAATGAAGCCAAAAAGTGCGCTTGGCTTTATTAAACGTTGGTCTAAGGAATTTAAAGATCCTTTTATTACCAAGCGCTTATTTACTTCGCTTGTGCGTCCTATCCTAGAGTATTGTTCTGTCGTATGGTCTCCGCAACATAAACTGTATCAGGATCGTATCGAATCGGTCCAAAAACAGTTTCTTCTCTTTGCCTTAAGAGACCTTAGATGGGACAGTAATTTACGATTACCGTCTTATCATAGTAGGCTCCAGCTAATTGATCTTCCATCGCTAACCAATCGCAGAACAATTTTAGGAATTGTTTTTCTGCATAAATTGATTAGTGGTGATATTGATTCGTCCTCTTTGTTGGGTCGTCTAAATTTTTTGGTTCCGTCCCGAGCAACTAGACACTATCGTCCGCTTCATTTACCTGTGTGCACTAGGGATTATTCTTTGCACAGTGCGTTTCATGTTCTTTGTGTTAATTTTAATAAATATTATCACGTTTTTTCCTTAGAGCTCTCTCTCCTCCTAAAATAAAAAGTGTACTATCAGCTTATCTTAGGGAAATCACTCACAATGCCCAGGCATAAGCATTGGCATACGCTTTTGCTGCTAATGTTGTGTTAGTGATTTCTCAATTCTATTCTTATACTCTATTTTTGGCTCTTCCATTACTCTTTTCTTTTTATTATTTCTTATTCTTTTTATTAACTTTTCTTGCAACTTCTCTTATTACCGGCCTTTTCTTTTTCTATACTTTACCTCTTCTTATTTTATTCTTTTTTATTATTTTTTTTTTTTTAACTCCTTTTATTTATTTATTTATTTTATTTTTATTTTTTTTAATATTATTATTATTTTTTTATTTTTTATTATTATTTTAAGAATTATTTTAAGTATGCTAAATATTGTTTAATAACCTACATTTTAATATTTTATTTTTTTAAGTTTTCTTACTAACACTTTCTTTTCATAGCTTCAATAGTATCACTGACCATATTTGGCTGTGAGACGTGGGCATAGCCGGCCGGACTGGCAAATAAAATACCCCCATCGGGTTGGTGTTACTATTGAAATTATATCGTGTACTTTGTATAGGCTTTTTAAATTAAAATTGACTCTCATTTTTGTCAATAGCTTTAAGAAAATAAAAATAAATAAATACACAAACAATTACATACATATACACGCATGGGCGGCAGTGAGCGCTTACTATGAGAACTTAATTGCTTAATAACTTTTTTGTGGACGTACGATCTTCATGAAACTTTCAGATTATGATTATGACATGGATATGCATGTAATTGCCAAAGCACAAGTCTCTAGTATTTGAAATACGCTTTTTACAAAAGTGATGGTGAGGGGGTGAATTTAAGGGTGGGGGGTAAATTTTAACAAAAACCGAAATTGTATAAATTGCATATAGGCATACATTAAAATTTTGGAGACTCTAGCAATAAAGGTGTAGAAGATATAATTTTATAACTGGTTTTCGATAAGGTTTTTTATCGATAAAAAAAGATCGAGATGAGTTATCGATTTTTAATGATAAACTTGATATGCGCGCTGTAATTACGAACATTTTAAAAAAAATTTGAAGTCTCTAGCTCTTATATCTTCTGAAATCGACGCGTTCATACATACGGACAGACGGACAGACGGACAGACAGACGGACAGGGCCAAATCAACTCAGCTCGTCACCCCTGATCAAGAATATATATACTTTGTGGGGTCTGCCACGCCTCCTTCTGCCTGTTACATACATTTCAACAAAACCATTATACCCTGATTTCCCATTGAAAATGGGTTCAGGGTATAAAAAAATTATTTGGCCAATTATACGTGTGCACACATACATTCAAACTTCTTCTGGAACATTCTTCACATCAGCTGTTAGTTTCGTTTAGTTTTGGTAGATGGCGCTGCAGCAGTGAATCTATTTGAGTTTTGCCAGCGCCACTAGTAGGAGTGGGGTGGTCTAGTGTGTTAGCTGCATGACGCTCGATCGAGAAGTCGCGGATCGAGCCCCGATCGGTGCAACTAATGTTAATTTTTTTAATTGTTTCAAAATATTTTTATATTTTCATAAATGAGTTTTCTATTTAATTTATATTTTTAAATACATCGAAATTTTAACCATACTAAATGGGCATTTTTATTAGTTGGGTGCAGGGTAGTATCTAGTCGAGCGTTTTCTTATTGGTTATACCCCTGAACCCATTTTCAATGGGAAATCAGGGTATAATGGTTTTGTTGAAATGTATGTAACAGGCAGAAGGAGGCGTGGCAGACCCCACAAAGTATATATATTCTTGATCAGGGCGACGAGCTGAGTTGATTTGGCCCTGTCCGTCTGTCTGTCCGTCTGTCCGTCTGTCCGTATGTATGAACGCGTCGATTTCAGAAGATATAAGAGCTAGAGACTTCAAATTTTTTTTAAAATGTTCGTAATTACAGCGCGCATATCAAGTTTATCATTAAAAATCGATAACTCATCTCGATCTTTTTTTATCGATAAAAAACCTTATCGAAAACCAGTTATAAAATTATATCTTCTACACCTTTATTGCTAGAGTCTCAAAATTTTTAGGTATGCCTATATGCAATTTATACAATTTCGGTTTTTTTGTTAAAATTTACCCCCACCCTTAAATTCACCCCCACCCTCACTTTTGTAAAAAGGTATTTCAAATACTAGAGACTTGTGCTTTGGCAATTCCATGTCATAATCATAATCTGAAAGTTTCATGAAGATCGTACGTCCACAAAAAAGTTATTAAGCAATTAAGTTCTCATAGTAAGCGCTCACTGCCTCCCATGCGTGTTTATGCGTGGTTGCTTGTGTGTGTATGTGTGTGTGTATATGTGTGTGTGTATGCGTTTGTGTATGTATGCGTGTGTGTGTGTATGTGTGTCTGTATGCGTGTGTGTGTGTATGTATGCCTGTGTGTGCGTACGTGCGTGTGTGTGTGTGTGTGTGCGTGTTTCTTGTGTAAGCTGAAAGTCGCGAAAAAGTATTGAAATATCTATTGCTCCAAGGGTTCAGGGGATCTAGTCGAGCAGTCTCGACTAGAGCTTTCTTACTTGTTATACCCTGAACCCATTGAAAATGGGAAATCAGGGTATAATGGTTTTGTGAAAAAGTATGTAACGGGCAGAAGGAGGCGTGGCAGACCCCACAAAGTATATATATTCTTGATCAGCGCGATGAGCTGAGTCGATATAGCCCTGTCCGTCTGTCCGTCCGTCCGTCCGTCCGTAGCGAGTGCGTCGATCTCAGAAGTTATAAGAGCTAGAGAGCTGAAATTTGGCATGCATACTCGTGTGTACCATACGCAGTACGAGTTTGCTTTTTATTTTTTCGATAAATCGTCCGATAACTTTTTTATCTAGAATAATCGAAAAAATTTACTTTTTTTTTTAGCCTAATTTGAACACTTTTAGATCTGGAGTCTTCAAATTTGCGTTGTATATAAAGTTAATCGATACAAAGATTTTGTCATTTACAGACTTTGGATACCACGCCCCTTTCCCCCAATTTGTAAAAACGCATTTCAAGTACTAGAGACTTGTGCTTTGGAATGTACACACATATTTACCATATGATTACGTTCTAAAAGTTTCATTAAGATCGTATGTCTACAAAAGAAATTATTCAACAAAGAAATTCTCATAATATTGCCCACACTGCAGAGCAGTCGCTGCTTTCTGCGCAGTTAGCAGAGCACGGGCTTATGCATGCGTGTGGATGCATGTGCATAAAAGAAGTGCAGAATGATTAGAATATCAGCTTGGAGGGTTCAGGGTATCTCCTAGTCGAGCAGTCTCGACTTGAGCCTTTTTTCTTGTTTATATTCGTTTATTGACAATCTTATTATATTACAAGTTGCAAGTTGACTGGTGGTTCGGATAGCGTTGCTTCGCAAGCACTATGCGCTACCTTAGGGAGAGATCTGCGAAAGATAGAAGTTAACCTCGCCGTGTTAGCGTTTAACCCATGGCTCGAGCTTCGGGATGAGCTTGTGCGTCCACCGCCCTTTAGCTGAGCTATTCCACTTCCTTTGCCATCGTGCAATGCTTTTCGCCCTGATAGCGTTGTGTCGCACAGGCGCGTGCGAATTCCGCTCCACGGCTTCGGCGACCAGGTACTCCAGTGGCACCATGCCGGCTATGACAAGCGCCGCATCACCGTAGATAGTCTTGAAAGCGCAGCTGACTCTGATTGCGCTCAGCCTGTAGATCGCGCAAATGTCCCGGCTGTGGCTCGGCGTTGCCATCGCTCTTGACCATATTGGCGCAGAATAGAGGATGACAGACCTAATGACGCTCATTAGAAGAAGACGTCGTTGCTGTTTAGGTCCCCGCCTGTTAAGCATAATTCTACAAGAATCAGCTGCCTTTTTTATGCACATATTCTAAGTGGTACTTCCAAGCGCAGTACGCCGTCGTAAATGATATTCTATAGGGAGAGGCCCCAGCACTGAGCCTTGGGGTACCAGCTGACACTGTATGACTTTGGGGACCCTCACTCGTGTTGTATACCAGTGTTCTTCCTCTGAAGTAGCTCTTTATTATCTCTTTTAGATATTTAGGGATATTAAATTGTGACAGCGCATTCAGTATCCTATCCCAACTAGCTGTGTTGAAGGCGTTCTTAACGTCCAGGGTCGCGATGATGCAGTATTGCTTCTGTCCGTGCCTCCATCTGGTGCCTTGGATGGTGGAAGTTGTCAGGCCAACAACTTTTGTAGAGCATCTGCTGTTCCGCCTGTAACTTAAAACAATTTGAGTGCTCTTTGAGCCCTGATTAGCAGACTCGGACTCCGGGGCATGAATGGAGCTTAATCTTTCTGAAAAGAGCGTTTCCACAATCGATTTAAGCTCCAGACGATCCGTCGGCTGCACCTGTTTATCTGCGTATAGTCTTTTAAGTACTGTCTTATATGCCCTGCCCCAAGGATCATATCCGGCTGAGTCGCACAACTCTAGAAAGCATTCTCTTTTGCTTGCCCGAATGGCCTTCTTCAACTGTCTTCTGGCTGCCTGGTAGGCCAATTGTTTTTCGAAAAACTTAGACCTACCCCTAGCCCGTTGATAGCTTCTTCTCGCCTGGATGCATTTGCGTCGAATGTCACTTATTTTGTGCATTCCACCAATACGTGAGCTCTTGTTGTCGCGTGTACTGCTTGCGGCGTAACATGCTGCTATTGCAGACACTCTGTATTTGGGCCACCATTTGGCATGCTCTGGCCTCAACATTACCAATTGTGCCCAGAGACTGAATAACCTCTGAAAAGCACCGCGGGATCAAGGTATCCAGCCGATGATTCTCTTCGCCAAGGTTGACGCCCCCAGGTGGCTCACCTATTGTGAACAGAGTGCCGTATGATCGCTGCCCGTATAGCTATCGAATTGGCTCCATGTTGCATCCCCGAATGAGGGGATGAAGTGACAAAAAGTAATGTCGACCGACTGAAGGTGTGCTCGTGGCCAGTGTTGAGCAGTGCAATTATCTAGTGTCGCGTGAAGATCTCCAGTAGGATACGACCTCTGGCATTTGTTGTGTGGCTACCCCATTACCATAACGCCCATGAGTTAAATCTCCTGCTATTATGGCCTGTGGCGTGTATGTTTTGCGTGTTTCTTAAATAAATAAATAAATAGGTAAATAAATAAATAAATAAATAAATAAGTAAATAAATAAATAAATAAATAAATAAATAGGTAAATAAACTAAATAAGTAAATAAATAAATAAATAAATAAATAAATAAATAAATAAATAAATAAATAAATAAATAAATAAATAAGTAAATAAATAAATAAATAAATAAATAAATAAATAAATAAGTAAATAAATAGAGTAAATAAAATGATAAATAAATAAATTTTAAGGGTACATTATTTTCCAGTCGAGATTCAGAGTCTCCAGTCTTTGGGGCCACATAACTCACAAGAAATTTGTAAATAGATACGGGACGTATTGAGTTAGAGAAACCCGAAGAGGGAAAAAGTTGTATAGGTTGGGCGACCACTTGGCCCAAGCTCGCCGACCACGCCCACGCCCACGCGTTTGCACGCGGGAGGGCGGCCGCAATCAGTGGCGCGATCGAAGCGCACTCCAGATTGCGTTCGGGTCGAACTGCGAAAGCGTGTCGTGGAAGTTGATTTAATGGGGTTACTACGATCGGTAGACCGCGCATACCAGAGTTTTAACCTTCTGTTGGTGGGATTTTGCCCTCGTTCAAACTACCAGTTGGTGTTAGTTATGATTAGTAAACTAACAAATTGATTATTAAACTAGCTACGAATAAATACTGCAACCATCTCTACGTGCATTTCCTTACTTTATTAAACTTTTCACCTTATAACCTTTACATCTGCTAGTTAGTTTTATTTTTTCCCTTTTCAGGCGCGTCTGCTCATCGAGAAGCTCCAGACTGACCAAAAACTGCACGCAACTTTCAATCCTCTTCTGCCGCTTTGCCCAAGATTTTACCACGCGACCAGCAATGCAATTCACCACCGCGAGCTTTCGAGCTGCATTGCTGATCGCGTGCCCCTCTCATTTGAATTTCGCTTACTTTCTAAGTCTAATTACGGCACTTACATCTATTATCAACTACTTGGTGCTTTACCTTACAGACAACGCTTATTCTAACCAACAGCTAACTCTATCAACTTATAAATGACTTCAAAGAAATGTAAACAAGAATCTATATCGAAATCACTCTTACAAACTAGCTCTTACACTTCCAAAAATAACCTTACTATCTACCAAATCAAAGTCCCAAGAAATCCATTTCATTTTCCCTTAATCACTACAAAATCAAAGTATGCCTCAAATCCTTGTTCAAATCCCATTCACCATAACAAAACTCTATTTCGTTCCGATATCTTTACTTATTACCTACAAACATGTAAGGTGGAAAAGAAGGCCGCCACCCCCTTACTTCGACAGGGAAATTA